>NC_090765.1:4760725-4783225 GCF_036898095.1 Palaemon carinicauda | reverse complement strand
GTGATGAGGACCACACCAGATGGATGGTTGGGTAGTCGCAAGTAAACGACTAGTTGTAGCACATAATTCCTTGCATTGTTTTATACCAGTGGTTATTTTAACGTTTTCATTTCACTTTGTTTTATAATTCTGAACTTTACATTTCACTCTTTTCCCTACTCCCTCTTTTCTTTACTACATCGATACCATTGTGTATGCTATATCATCAGTCGTCTCGATTGTTTTCTTAACTCACTTGCTTTCTCCCCGACGCCAGGTGTGTGTGCCACTTGCATATATCATAAACCCGAAGTACTTAAACTGTATCTATATCAACTGTATATCTATTAACATTTCCACAAGTATCACAATAAGTATATCACATATTACTATATACATTAATTTTATTTATGTTCGGAATGAGTGAAGTTGTTTTGTCGCATTAGATACTTCGTGGCCATTGTGTAAGCAGAACGATTGTAGTTTTAGTTTTCATAACTTCCTCTTATTGTTATTATTATTTTATTATTATCATTATTATTACTTTTTTTAGGAGGGACAGAAATGGGGCTCAGCTCCCCTCCTAGAAAGGCAATTATTAAGAAGGCTTTGGGAGGAAGCACAAAATTTCATCGTTTATTATTTTCAATTGTTTTTTCTATTGAGAACTTCATTAATCGTTCGCTTAAGGTCCAACGTGTCTCTTTTATGGTCCGAATTTTTCATGGTACTACATTACTTTGTCCGAACTTCACCACGACTTTACTTTCGATAAATACACAGCTATTTTTTGAACTACGCAAGTTACATAATATGTTTTGCTTAACATGTATTTTTTATTTTCCCTCATTCACTTCCGATTCTAATTTATACTTTACTCCCAGTGACCCTTTGCTTTCATCGTATGTCTTACATTTCCATATGTGGCTCTTCCATTCATCTCTTTCTCACGTTACTATTTTGCAACGACTTCTTCTTCTTCCTCTTCTTCTTTTTCTTCTTCTTCTTCATATCCCCATCATTGTCATCATCACTATCCCCGTGTATCGTTACCCCAGGGTCCTCGGGAAGGAGAGAGAGAAGTCTCGACTGCCTTCTATACATCGTCAGGGGCAGCCATCATATTTGCGTCTGGCGGATATGTCGTAGCTCTCGTAATTCTGTGACCTCGTTGTTGTTGCCGTTTGGTTTACGTTTGTCGGGTTGCGGGCGCCGAATGGGCGTATCTGTGATAAGGGCACAGTGAGAATTGGTGTCGGATTCGGCGCCGTCTGTGTGCCCCGATAGATGGTTAAGGCGTGGCTGTGTCAGGGGCGTAGCAGCCGGAGAGTCTTGATCCCCTTGGTTGTCTCCTCCTCCTCCTCCTCCGTCGTCGCCGCCTCTGCCCGTTCCGCCGTTTTCGCCGTCCCCTCCTCCCGTGCTCAGCAGGCCGCACTCGGCGGCTTTGTCCGGCGAGACGAGGCCCAGAGCTGCAGCCAGTTCTGGGTTGGGTGTGCAAGTCGTCTCTCCCTGCAGAACTTTGATCTTTTGGATCATTTCTTGAATTTCAAAGCGGAGGATTCCGACGAAGCAGAGCTTAATGAAGGCGATGACACAGAAACCCAAAATCATTAGGGTTTCTGTCGAGTTCAGGAGCCATTTCTCTAGATATGGGTGGCATCCATGTTCGTAAAATACAGTCGCCTCGGAGGAATAGGAGCCCCTGCTTCCGAGACATGTGAGGTTTCTCTCATGCTTTCCTCTGACACCTGGGAGGGTACCGTGGCGATTATGACTGCTGGAGGACGACGAATTGCTTGTTGACCCGCTGTTCGAGCCCTTGTCCTCGTCAGGAGAAGGGTAGTCAGGAACGTGACGCGCTTGCTGGTCGGCTTGGTAAGGGGTCATCCTTCGGGGGTCGGAAGGGCTGTTTTTGCGACCTTCGTTGTCGGGACTTGTGCAACAGGAAGGGGGTAACTTGAGTGTGTTCGTTGAACGGAAGTTTTGCTCTCTTATGTCCCACCACGTGGTGTTGTAATCTCGAGGTGTGACTACCCCACAGCACTTGGAAGTTCTCTGCAAGGTGTCCCAGGCGTCTGTGATGTCTGAATCCTTCCCGTATTTGTTGTGTAGGGTAGCCCTTGCATACGGCCTCAAACCGTCCGTTAGGTGTGAGAAGCGGTAGAGCCATACTAAGCCCACGACGACATCTCCTAGCAGGAGAAACAATAAGAGAAGCCAATAGATATTGAGCAGTTTTTGCGAGAGTCTTAGGGCACCCATGCATCCTAAGGCTTGCAAAATGCCCGCTTGCAGCAGGAGTGCCACGTAGCCATAGAGCAATGTTGGGTGGTAGGCGGGCGGTGCCGGGACGAGAGAAAAGTAAGGATGCGACACCACCCCTGCGGCCACCCCCATGAACACGAAGACGGACACCAGCAGGACGGCATTGCACGTGTAGATCCACAGTCGGTAGTAACGCATCGCCTTTCGTAGGAACATTACCGCGGCCATGCGAGGCAGCGGCCAGAAGCTGGCTGCTCACTCCTACAGGAGGAGGCAGCAGCACCAGCAGCGGCGGCTCTGGCCCTGGCAGGAGCCACAGTCGCACTCTTAGCTTCTACCGCCTCCTCCTCCTTCTACTTCTACCGCAGAATTTTCTAGCCGTAGATTTGACTGGTGCGAGGGTTTGTCCTGCAGTGTGGCACGTCTCGTAAAATGGTCAAATTCTTGTTAGATTTAGGTGGATCGATAGTATTGTAGTATGTCCTGTCACTCGGAATGAGACCAGGGAAGAAAGGTCTCGAGGGGAGAAACTTCGGGTTATGCTACCCCGTCTGTCGCGTATGGCCCAAGGGCAAGAACTGATGGCACAAGGGCTCTACTAGCACCAGCGAGCTGTGATGATTGTAGAGACGGGGTATTGGTGGTGGGTGTGGTAGAGTAGTGGGCGGCGATATGTACCCTCTTTTAGCTCTCAGCCCCTATTTCATATGTACCCCGTTTGTGGGCATCAGTCCCACTTTGATGCTTGTTGGAGAAATTTCTATATATTTGGCTACTACACCGAAAGAGAAAAATAGCAAATGAGTGATAAGATGATGTTGGGGAGAGTGGGAGAGGGGAAGAAGGAGAGTTTGAGTGATTGGGAAAGAAAAAAAGGGGAAGAGGAAGAGAGAGGGAAAAGAAAGGGAGGAAGACGCAGTGACAGGAAAATGAGTCCAACCACCTGTCAAAAATATGGAGTATTTATTTGTTTCTTTGTTGGCTGCTAAGCCAGCTTCTTCTTGTCGCGAGTTTCACCCCCGCCTCCCCATCAGTAGCGACGTGCCCTTCTCCATTGTCATCCTCCTCCTACCTTTTAGGAAAATTACCACTGCGATTGCGGGACCGCATAACTAACACACGCTCTCTGGTGGACGATGACAACACTGATAGTTGACGATGATGGTCTACGGTATTGGAAGAAAAGGTCAGCACTCATTCATGTCCATCGCATCTCTTACGATGAGGTATGCTCATAAGTAGTGGCCCTCGAGTTTTTCCATCACTCTCACGGTCACCTTTTTTAGTTCATGAGTCAGAGGGTGACTCTTTTTATTCTGAACTGATTACTTTTCAGTTTTTTATGTTCGGCAATGTTAAACGTGTATATCTGAGATAATAAATTTCTTTAACAATCAACTTTGTCTATTTCTTCTATCATCGGATTTTGAGATATACGTTTAGAGCAATAATAAAAGGTTATGGCATAGAGGACATGTCCTGAATATTCTTAGAACGTCGTTAATATATGTCTTAGCAACGGCGATTATTTCCCTAAGTGATTAATTGACAAAGCACCGTCTTGTTGACACTTTCAATTCAATTTATACACGCTGGGAACCGTAAGCTACGTTCCTGTCATACCAGAGTCTCTTTTGGCACCGTCATTGCTCGCTTTGGCACCCTTAACTGCCCTTCGTTAAGCACCGTAGTTTTTTTTTTTAATTATCCCCAGCTTGGGTATTCGTTTTTCATTTCATTTTATTTTTTTTTATGTTTTTATCTTATACTTTGTCGTGATCTATTTTCTTTTACAGCCACTCTATATTTAATCACTGTCTTGTTATGGTTCCATGTCTTAATCATTAATTTTAAATAGAAAAGTTGATTTAAATTTAATTCCAAAGTCCAGCACTCATATATGTATATGTAAGTAGTTCTTACACAATAAAAACATATATTTTATAGTTATTACCATTTCTTTTGCACTATTTAGTTAAATTTTCCATTATTACTTATACTGATGTAACGTTTAGTATGTAATGTTTCAGCAAAAATGAATAGTAGTACGCTTTATATACACTTTATTGCCCATTTCTTGAGATGTAAAATATTGACTTTAGAATTTCTCTCTCGGGCACTGGGTCCACAATTTCTACTTGAAGTGGCGCTTCAGTCGCATCTGGAATAGACAAGAAAATAGAGTTTAAGTAATATACCATTAATAAGGAAATTATAAAATAATATGTTACTCTATGCTATTGTTTGCCAACGTTAAATTCACTACTAATGTTAATGTCTCAGCATGATAAATACGCACACACATACACACGCGCACACACACACGCGCACACACGCACACACACACACACACACATATATATATATATATATATATATATATATATATATATATATATATATATATATATATATATATATGTGTGTGTGTGTGTGTGTGTGTGTGTGTGTGCGTGCGTGCTTTACTCCAATGGCTTTTGCACGGTTATTGGCTCGACCATGGTTTGCCACTAACAAGTGGATCCCTCTAAAAGTGGTTTTGGAGTTAAAGATGGTATTCGACTAACAACATTCTATATGAGGACATTAACGCTCTTCCCTTATGGAGTCGATGGTTCAAGAGAGGAAAAAGATGTGTGGTGAACAAAATTAATTCTATATATGAACAGGTATCTTACGAAAAACTGTCTTAAACATATGTATTTTTCTTTCAAGAAGGAAGATGAAGGAAATACATCAGTCAGGTAATTTTTAGGCGTTTAATGTTTACGTGTATGCTTCATGTCCTCTAGCATTAATGTTATTGTCAGTTTGTAGATCATTTATTTTCTAGTTTAATGTATCTGTAGGCTACATACCTGCTTACAGAAATGATTTCATCAATGTATTTAAAATTGATTTTATAGTTGAATTATCTACAGGCACATATCCTTGAATTAATGTTTATATTCGTGTGTTGATATTTGTTTTTCTTCAAGAATTTTCCTGTCTCGTTCAATACCATACTAAAGTCTGCATGGTCAAATGGTTAGTTGGCTACTTGTAGGAGGATTGACTAAAGTACTGTATATTATTATTATTATTATTATTATTATTATTATTATTATTATTATTATTATTTTTTTTTTTTTATTACTATTATTTTTATTATAATTATTATTATTTTATTATCATTATTATTATTTATTATTATTTGTTTATCATTATTATCTATTATTATTTTATTGTCTATTATTATCATTATTTATTATTATTATTATTATTATTATTATTATTATTATTATTATTATTATTTATTAATATTTATTATTACTTTTATTTATTATTATTATCATTCATTTTTATTATGATTTATTATTATTATCATTGATTATTATTAGCTAAATTAACACCCTGGATGGAAAAGCAGGATGGTATAAGTCCAAGGGTTCCAACAGGGATAAAAGAACCCAGTGATGAAGGGAAATGAGGAAATAAAATACTCGAGAAGTAATGAACAATTGAAATTGAATATTTTAAGAACAGTAACAGCATTATAACAGATGCTTCATGAATAAACTATGGAAAGAGACTTATGACAGCCTGTTCAACACGAGCACATTTGCTGGAAGTTTGAACTTTTGAAGTTCCTCCGATTCAACTGCCAGATTAGGAAGATCATTTCCAGCTGGAATAAAACTTCTCGAATACTGTGTAGTATTGAGACTCGTGATGGGAATGCCTGACTATTAGGATTAACTGCATGTCTAGTATTACGAACAGGATGGTACCGTCCGGGAAGACAAAGTTGGCCACAGTGTAGTTCTCATGTTCCTCTGTTTGAGGGTACTTCTAAAGAATATATCTATATTGCTTTATTTTTTTTATTCATTATGTTTACTTTTGATTTTAGTTTCATTTACGAATTTGGTTTTTATGAAAAATTTTAATCCTTTTTATTGCATTATTATTAGTTCTTCGTACATGAATTCTCTTCGTGAATATACTATATATATATATTATATATATATATATATATATATATATATATATATATATATATATATATATATCTAATATTAATCCTTTATTTTTATTGCATTATTATTAGCTCTTCGTACATGAATTCTCTTCATGAATATAGAGTATATATATATATATATATATATATGTGTGTGTGTGTGTGTGTGTGTGTGTGTGTGTGTGTGTGTATTTATGTGTGTGTGCGTGTTTGTGTGTCTATGTATATATGTAAATAAATACACACACATATATACACACAAACACACATACATATATATATATATATATATATATATATATATATATATATATACGTAAATTACAATATGTGTATTTAGGTTTGTATATGTATTTTTGTAGTTTATTCTTGAAGTGCAATTTAATTTCCTTTTAACTTGTTATAAGAAAGTAATATTTGTAATAATATTAATGATAATGTTAATTATGATGATAACACTCAGCTATTACTGCAACAATGACATCAATCAGTACTGCTACTACTATTACTACTACTGATAATAATGATAACAATAATATTGAGAGTAATACTAGTAATAATAATAATTATGAATATAATAATATCCGAAGAGCAACTTATAACGGTATAGTTTCGAAGCAGCATACACTCTACGGACTATAGACTCCATGTTTAGAATTAACGAAATTTAATGAGGCCAGCCTCATCCACCAGACTTCCAGGTGAAGGCTAGATCTATGACGTTTTATTGTTTTACTGTCATCACTCTATGGGTAATATTTGTAAAAGTAGTTCAAATTTTCCGCTATTTATTATATTTTCGCGTTAGTTCCTATGTTTGTTATTTCAGATTTTTTTGTTTTGTTGCTTTAATGGAAATGGTCTGTTGATGTAATAATGTGAGAACTATTTCTATGGATTCGTAAACTATTTTTACGATAGCTGTAGATGAGGTCATTAGAAGTGACATTTTAGAAAAAGTTCATGAGGATCCTACCTTCCAGCAGGGTCAGGATGTTGATAGTATTGTTATTTCTTAAAAACAAACGATTACACATGAGTAGAATAATCTAGAGGAAATTGAATAAGAAATTATCTACTAGTTACGTTTAGTCTAATATTTTTACGATTGTCCGAATCTTCGTTGCCCACTTTTTTTCTTTAAAATGCTTCCATTTGGCATCTTCAATTGTTCTGTGTTACATTATTATGGTCTAGAATAATTTATGATTTTTTTGTTGATCGACCAGTCTTTTTTTTATTAGTAATTTTATCATTTTCTAAGTTTTTCGTGTTCGCTTTTTAACTCGAATATTAACTGTTGAGTATAATAATAGGTATATAATTTTAGGTTTTACATTGACCATCTCTTTTTTTACATAAGTAAAATTGCACCTATACACAAATATATCAATGATAACTCCAGACGTAAAAAAACCAACAGGTACAGTAACATCTTTCGCAAGAGAACATTTTGGGGAACTTTGGGTTAGCCTCCAGTTAAGCGTGGCACCAGATCATGGCTTCCTTATTGTGATAACGGACTACTGATGTGTTAGGATTAGAAGAATGTGTTTATGTTTGAAGAGAAAATATTGTCTCATGCTGGTCCGAGTACTGGATAAAAAAAGCAGTGTCTGGTTGCTAAGCTAATGCCATTCTATTGCCAAAAGGATGAATAAATGAGAATCGCTGCCACAACTTGCAAACGACATAGGGATCTTATGAGGTCTGAAAGCCTTGGGAGTGAGCTTTCACGTTTATCTTGCCGAGTAAGGGATCACACCCCCCCCCCCCCCCCCGATGAAAATCACTTAACCTGTGGCGCATTAAATAATAATAATAATAAAAGACATTTAGTAGGGAGTAGGTTTTCCATGGCACCGGGCACCAGTTGAAATACTACGCAAATAGTACTACATTCAATCCCTCTCTGGTTACGACTCATATTTCATTTGCCTACACATACACTGAATAATCCAGCCTATTCTTTACACAGGACGATGACCGAAAAATTATCCATCACCCAAGGAGTTAACTACTGCAGTGTAATTGTTCAGTTTCTACTTTCCACTTGGTAAGGGTAGAAGAGACTCTTTATCGATGGTAAACAGCTCTTCTAGGTGAAGGACACTCAAAAATCAAACCGTTATTCTCTACTAGTCTTGGGTAGTGCCATGGCTTCTATATCATGGTTCACTATTCCAGCTGTCTCCTTTTTTTCCTTTCCTCAGTGGGTTATTTTCCTAGTTGGAGCTCTTGGGTTTATAACATACTACTTTTCCGATTAGGGTTGTAGCTTAGCAATAATGATAATACTTTCCTTTTATTTTAGATGTGAAGTTTTGGAAGGGTGCGGGTGGTGTTGGTCTTCTACAGTCATTTTACTCTATATACAGTATACGATATGTATGAGTACGTACCAAGTTCAACAAGCTGACTAAGCATTATGAGGAAGCACTATGTTTTCTGGTCTTTATTGCCAACAGTCATGTTAGGCATTACACTCTAGGTTCCAATGAACCTTTAATTATATATTGTTTTTTATTTATTTATTTATTTTTATATTATTTTCATAGTATTTAATTTTTTTAATCCAGTCATATGTTATATCTTAAGTTGACGATAATTAACTGTTTCTATATTATTTTTCGCCTAGTAAGAATTGGTGTACATATCTGTCCTATTTTCGATTTTTTCTTGTCTTAGAAATAGATACAGATTAAAGCAACTAAAATCCTACGAATCAAGGCTCTTCTACGAAAGGTGGTAAAGTTATTGTTCTTGTGTTGGACCGTGAATCTTGATAGAAGAAGGGAAGGTGAATGGTTAACTCCATCTGTGTAAATAAAACGAAAAATCTCTCCTGAAACTTCCAGCAGAGATAATGAGGCCTCTGAGAGAGGCAGTCGATCACGGCGAGGCCTGGAGAAAGTATCATGTTATTTTAAGAGTCGTAAAAAGAATCTTTAAAGGACTATCCCTTGACCTTGGCCTAGTTACTTCCTACGAAGAAGCAGCTGTATGGGGAGGGACAACCGCTCCCCGCCCCTCTCCTTCTCTCTCAAATAGAGCTGTTGATTTTTACGATGCAGATTCAACAGTCAAGCGCCGGTTGTTCACTAAATCAATTCTTTATGACATCTGAGCTTTACATAGGATCAGAACGGGAGACGCATCCTTCAATCTTCGTCCTATTTTTGGTCTTTTACTTTTTTCCTGATTTATATATGTTTTCCAAATAGAAAATATTTGGCATTTAGTAAGTATGCTACATACTTATATTTTACTTTGTTCTTTGTTCTGGGTTATCAATCCTTTTTTCATTTCGAAATTTATTCATATATACAAACCATTCAACAGCATGTAACTTTTACATGCCTTTACGTAATGAACTACTTTATCCTGTTTTTAAGTAAGAAGGTAATTTTTTTCCACTTTTTCAGACATTTCTGACTTACTGTGGCATGCAAAGAAAAACTACTCTTTTTGTACATTATACTCCGTTTTTCAGTAAATGCTATTGCCTGCATTTTTTTTCAGTTTTAATTTTTTTTTATATTTAATGTTAATCAAGTTAGCCTCAACTGTAGTAAACATTTCATGGCAATTAAAGTTTTAAAAAGTCTTCAAGTTGAGCTATTTCTATTCCAGATTAAATTGGTTTCAAATTTTGAGTTAACTGATTTGTCATTTGTAAACATTTCTTGAAATGCTCAGTATGGCCTTTTGGAATTTTATGTGATATTGAGAAATTGACATTTCTCCAATTGTAGAGTTTGTTCATGCACGCGTGCTTGTGTATGCGTATATGTGTTTATCTGTGTCATGTTCTGAAGTTTTCTTCTTCCAGTTGTTCTCTTTCTTCCAAAATCTTTTGTCAGCGTTTGCTTTAGATAATGACACGAATTTACTCGTTCGGCAGATATGTTTAAAGGATATATGACGAAATCTGTGCTTCAGCATTCTTGAATTAAAAGGCTTATGTATTCTTCTATTTTTTGTATTGGTGTATTATCTTTTTGTCAGAATGTTTAAGAAGTTTGTCCATGAGCGCAAACATCTTCTCTATACTTTCGTGGCCGACTTCTCTGTAATTTTAAGAATTACTACTATATCACTTAGCCTCGAAACTTGGCGGATATCCTTTTTATCACTAATTTATGGTAACAGTTTGGTATTCTTTACTTATTCCATGGTCTTTTTTATATTACATACTCTTTTATCATGTACAGCATTATATTTATCGATATAATAAAAGTGACGTTTGTAATAACTTGTAAGTCTGCCTACAGAATTATTCTCCGTGACCAAGAAAGGTTTGAATTGGTAATGAAAATTAGCCGGTGAAATTTGCCTTCCTCTTTAAAAATTTCGTTACCATGACTTCTTGCTTCTCTTCCACTCACTTTCGAGTGTACCCAATCGGATCTGCTGTTGCCATGGCCCAGTTGAAATATATTTGTTATAAGTGTGATTAAAGAAACTAAGAATCTATACGGTATTTTCCCCGGTGATCAGCTTGTGAAGACAAATCTTACAGATATGAAAATTCAAGGAAGTGGTCATTGTTTGCGTGCAAAAACGCGATTGTACTTCGATTCTCCTTTGTTTTAAGAAACTTAACCTGTAAATTGACCTTAGGACGATTGTACTTATCGACGTTTCTTTAAGAACTTCTTATTCAAAAACAGCCAACGACGACACTTTCTCTAAACTATAGAGAAGCTCAACAGATTATATATTTTTTTTTTCTCCAAAATCCGTGATTGTCATTTATCTTTCTTCAATTTCATGTGGTGTATGAAGTTCTTTTGATGTTAGACTTCTTATTTTTTCCTTAGATATATTTCTTGATGTTTATATCAAAATGCCAGGATTAATTTTTATGTGTTTTGTATGAATTTGAATAATTTACGTTATTTTGTACAGAGTGGAATTAGTTTTCAGGTTGTGTCAAACTATAACCGACTTGGAAAAGAAAATCACAAGAATGAATACATAAATCTACTCTGTTCTATTGATGTGTGAGAGAGCTCTGATTGAAATGAGGAAATTTTGCCTTTTCTACTTTTTGACCATTTCTTCTCTTAAATTTTTGTAGACATTTATTTATGATTTATTCTTCGAAGTTCGAAGGTTACTTTATTTGAAAATCTTCAGAGTCCTGCCATGTGATCCTATCAGTATCAGTAATTCAAATTATTTGAAACTCAGTACCCTGCAAGATGCATGCAGATTCGTCTCATTGTCGCCTTCGCTAAAATCGAAGATTTGGCGAAGAGTATGTGAACAACTTTACACAAAAACTACCGTACCACTTTTGACCAAACTTGGAAGTTATATTGGGTATGACTCAAGGATGAATCTTTAATATTTTGGATAAAGTACATCAAAGTAAAAATACGCAACAGTACTTTGAAAATAATAGCTAATATTTTTTTCTTTGTGATCAACATTACGCAAAAACTAATGAACCAATTTCAACGAAACTATGTAGACATGTGGGGTATGATCTAAGAACAAATCTATAAGGTTTTAAAGAAAATAGGTCGAAAGACAAAATAATATTGCTTGGCGTGAAGGCATGCTCTCTAATGAAGGCCCCTCAAGTGTTTTCTGTCATCGTTTCTGTTTTATGCTGAAAAGTTTTTCGCTTATCTGATGAAGTTAAAAGTCTCGGTTCCTTTGTTGAAAAATTCTTTCATTTTGTTGTTGTTTAATTGGTCTTGGTTGTGACTTGATTCATTTCCTGGTATTCAGTCTGTTTTTTACTATTATAGTTCTGAACATCATTGTTCCTTTCTGCCAATATTCTTCCATTTTTAGCAGTCATCCATTTCTGTCACCTATTTTTACTTGCTTATTTTTTCTCACAATTTACGCTTCCATTACTCTTCCTCATGTTAACCTGCTTTTTGGTCTTCTCTCCTTCCCATGAAATCATTTTTTATGTAATTCTTGTAATATATCTCACTTATTATTCGCACATCTATCTCACTTTCTCATTTGTTATCGTTCCACCTTTTATTCATCTTTATCATGGTTTTCATATCCTTTTTTAACTTTTCTTTTCCTGTTTCTTAATACTTTTTCTCATGTTTTGAGGATTCTAATCTTTTCACGGCACTTATTTTTCTTTTGTCTTTTCTGTTCAAAGGTTTATTTTCTATAGTATTTCCCTAATTTCACTATATCTTATATTTTCTAGTTTTACTCTAATTTCTTTGTCCATGTTTTTCTAAAGGTGTTCTTTTAATATTTAACGCGTGGGGTATTTTCAATTGCAACGTGTTTCTTAATTTAATCTTTTTCGATATCCCAATACCCTTTTTCGCTTTTATCTTAATTTTAATTATCTTTTGCTCGTCTTACTTCTTATCTTACTCTGTTTTCGTGAGACTTTTGGAGATGAAATTGAAAACAGTTCGATGTTATATTTACTCTTTCAGCTTATTACATTAGGAACCCATGTATAAACTTTTCAGTATGAACATTCCTTCATGTTATCAGAAACGATTATCTAAACACTCATTATCTCTCCCTCTCTCTCTCTCTCTCTCTCTCTCTCTCTCTCTCTCTCTCTCTCTCTCTCTCTCTCTCTCTCTCTCTCTCTCTCTCTCTCTCTCTCTCTCTCGTTACTGTAGACATCTATCGCCTTTTAACTTTAGTGACATAAGAATCTTAGGTTTTGATATTTTTGTTTTTGTTTTTGATGAAAACTTTGTTAGGGTAACTCATAGGAACATATTATAGAACACCCTTGGTGGTTTATTATAGGTCTCTTGCTTAATTCGTAGCAAGATAATCTTTAATTTAATCAAATTCATTTTCTCTCCATGCATCGTCAGTAATCTTTTTCATAATCAGTTTTTTATATTAATTCTTCGTAATATTTATTATTTTTTCACGTCCTCATTTTTCTCGTTCCTTTCCTCTATTAGTAATTCGTGTTTTTCTTCTTTTATCATTTAGTATTTCAATCTCTTAGGTATTTTGTTCGATTTCTTTTACACTTTTTCTACTTGTAATATACAAATTCTCTCATATATTGCATATTATTATTATTATTATTATTATTATTATTATTATTATTATTATTATTATTACTTGCTAAGCTACAGCCCTAGTTGGAAAAGCAGGATGCTATAAGCCCAGAGGCTCCAACAGAGAAAATAGCTCACTGAGGAAAGGAAACCAGGGAAAAAAATGTTTTAAGAACAGTAGCTAGATGAAAATGAATATCTCCAATATAAACTATAAAAACTTTAACAAAACCAAAGGAGGAGAAATAATATTGAACAGTGTGTTCCAAGATAGTGGAAGACCATGGTATAGAGGCTATGGCAGTATCCAAGACTAGAGAACAGTTGTTTGATTTTAGAGTGTCCTTCACCTAGAAGAGCTGCTTACCATAGCTGAAGAGTCTCTTCTACCCTTACCAAGAGGAAAGTAGCCACTGAACAATGACAGTGCAGTAGTTAACCCCTTGGGTGAAGAAGAATTGTTTGGTAATCTCAATGTTGTCAGGTGTATGAGGACATGAGAATATGTAAAGAATAGGCCAGGCTATTCAGTGTATGTGTAGGCAAAGGGAAAATGATCCGTAACCAGATCAAAGGACCCATAACTCTCTAGCGGTAGTATCTCAACGAGTGAGTGGAGCCTACCCTTCCTAATTTTCTTGTTTATTTTTTTTCACTTTTAATTTACAAATTTTCCCATTTTTTCATATATCGTATTTTCCTTCATATTTTTCATGTTTCCCAAATATCCTTTCTATAATGCTCCTGGTATTTTCCTCATTTCACGCTTTGTATATTTTCTTTTACAATTTCCTCACCTCTCTCTAACTTTCATATTTATACTTTGTTTCTTATTTACATTTAATGGGTATTTTTTCTCTGGTTCGTATCTCTCTCACATCTTCCTTGCATTTGTATTGGCCTCGATATTCTAAACCCGTTTTCTTGCCATCTTCCTTATTCTCCATTCCTCTTGTTTTTTTGTTTTTTTACCAGGAATTATTCAGGTTTATTCATCTTTTTATACACAAAAACCTCTCATTTTGAATGGTGTTGGTGGTGGCGGGGGTGGGTTGGTGGGAGCGTTCTCGTAGAAACGGTGCTAATGACTAGCAATCAATCTTTAGATTAATTAAAAGAGAGAGCTAATAAGAATGGCCATCTTTGGAAAATGAATGTGGGTTTAATACCAGGGGACCTGAGAGAATACAGTTGATTGATTGAGAGAGAGAGAGAGAGAGAGAGAGAGAGAGAGAGAGAGAGAGAGTTTTGGAAACTGTCATTAAAGTTGAATCAACTGAAGCCATTTTAATTTTTGTAATTCAGTCACTGCCAAACGCAGTGATAAGGTAATATTGATTCCAGTTTTGGCCACTTTCTATTACCCTATATCTTTAGGCTCTCGGAATCGATTAATGGACCTGCCTGGACAGATCAAACTCAATCATTCGTTTTAGAGCCACTAACTGGAAATCGAGGAGGTCTCGTAAATAAGAGGAGGGAAAAACGTAGGTTTAATTCTGCAGTTTGTCTTGATATATCCCGCCAGACCTCGAGAATAGAGGAACAGTCTCTCGTTGCAGGAAAAGAGCCCTTGTTTCAACAGCCTTTAAGGTTGAGGATGCCGTGACAATCCGTGCCCTGGGGCCTCATCAGTCGACGGTGTTTGAGCAAAGCTTCACTGACGGTTATGAGCCTTGGGGATATGGGTATGTGGCGGGAGGGCAGACAGGGGTTCAAAGGGAGACAGAACCTCCTTGGTGGCAGTCTCTGAGTGGATACGTGGGGTTTGTAGATGCGTTTGTGGTTATCTGTGAGGTTGGGAAACCTTTGATGTGAGACTGAGGTTGTCAAATTGTCGAGTCTTTCAGTCAGAAAAAATCAGTGTTGATAAAGGCTATTTATCATGACTGGTTTATTATTTTAGGAGCCATATTCGATTCTTATTTATTTATTACATTCATGCAGTGTATATATTGCTTTCATTTTTACTCACCTGTAATGGAAAGGATTCACAAGGACTACTTTATTAGATTTTCATATAATTCCACAATTGTTTTAATTGTTTACGTAATTATTTGTTTATTTTTCGTATTTTAAGTTAAAAGAACTTTCAAAGCCCTCCTCTCTCTCTCTCTCTCTCTCTCTCTCTCTCTCTCTCTCTCTCACGGTGAACTGATATGAGCACGTTCTGTTGAGTCTATTGTGTTTCTGTTGACCTAATCCATGTGAGTTAGATACCGGATGGTCAGTAGACTGTACTGAATTGTTGGTATGAGAGAGAGAGAGAGAGAGAGAGAGAGAGAGAGAGAGAGAGAGAGATTAGCACAAGATGAGAACAATTCGTGTTTTCTTCAGAAAATGTTCTTAAGATTATAATGTTATTCATTCATAAATAAATGGTTGTATTAGTAGTTAAGAAACGTAAATAAGCAAAGTAAATCTGGCGAAGAGTCAATATGTTATGCAAGGCCATTAGAAATACTATTTGTTGTTCATGACTTTTTCGGTGTTATTTGAATTACTTAAAATTTTGGATTAAATATCGTGTTCAATTAGAATTACATAGTCCATGTTAGCACACGAAATAAAACGCTAGTCTGTTTGTAGAATTAAAACCTTTGAAGTAATTAAGAATAAGGATTTTAATCAATGAATATTATGACAATAAAAAGACAACAAAATGGTAGAAAGGAACGGAGTAGAATTAGAAGGATAGACTATTGGTGTAGCAAAAGACCTAAAAGATACTGCAACGTGAGAGGGTGTTACCACTTAAAAAACAAAGGGAAATGTCCATGACAAATGAAAATACTTAAAACCCAACGCTTAATATTTTTGTAGTATTTTCATATTGCTGTTTTATGCATTTGTAGTCTCTCTCTCTCTCTCTCTCTCTCTCTCTCTCTCTCTCTCCTCTCCTTCCTATAGTTTCCTAGCTAATAGTTTACCGATTAAGACGTCTGCCCTAATGTGTATAATGTATGTCATGATTATCATCTGCTATGCCTATTGACGCTAAAGGCCTCGGTTAGATTTTGTGAGTCGTCTCAATCTTGAGCCTTTAGATCAATACTTCTCCACTCATCATCTCCGACTTCCCGCTTCATAATCCTCAACTTTGTAGGCCTGGGTCTTCCAACCCTTCTAGTGCCTTGTGGAGCCCAGTTGAAAGTTTGGTGAACTGATTTCTCTTGAAGATTGTGAAGAGCATGCCCAAACCATCTCCATCTACCCTTCACCTTGATCTCGTCCACATATGGCACTCGAGTAATATCTCTTATAGTGGTGTTTATTGAATCATGGGAGGAATTGCAAAAGTTGACTGATGATTTGAAAAGAGAAAGCAGAAATATAGAACTGAAAATTAATATGAGTAAAGCTAAGTCAATGTTCAATTAATGAATGCATGATTTGAAGTTCTCTAGTATTCTGACATCGAGGGTCATTGACACCGATCTCGTTTATTATAGATAAGACTAAAAGAATATTCAATTGAAACCAGAAAAGTAAATATGTTATAAAAGTTAAATAGCATTCAGAAGACCTGCTTCTGAAATAAATTTAAAAATGCCACTAGCATTGTACGACACATCATGTCCAAGGATCCTGGCAGGGATGAACCTTCCATACTCTCCTCAAGCCTCAAACAGATATCTGTGTTTTCTGTGCTATATGTGGGACATTCAGTCAACAAATGCCTCACTGTCAAGGGTATCTAACAGTTGTCGCAATATGGTTGATGTTGGTCAGCCAACAGAAACTCATGTGTCATCGGAGTGAGACCAATGCGGAGTCGACAAAGAATAGTCTCCCACTCTCAGGGCATCATGTTATACCTCCAAGGGGATATAACATTCGCTATTTCTCACATCTTATTTTCAGTTAAACTATCCCAATGTTGTTGCCAATTATTATAGATAATATTTTTAATTGCTGGTAAAAAATCTTTACAGAGAATGGGATACCTTCTTGGTAGCAACTCTGCTGCAACATTCTTTGCCAGTGAATCTAAAATGCAGATAGACAACAAATATGAGTTATGTTCGATCCTCTAGAGACTGTTAATGAATATACGTACTTAGGACAGACAGTAAACATTTCCCCAATACACGAGACCGAAATTAAAAAAAGGATAAGCATGGGATGGTGAGCATTTGTTAAGTAAAATGTGATTATGAAAAGTAAAATGCCACTTTCTCTAAAATGAAAAGTATTTAATCAAATTATCCTACCAGTATTAACTTATGTATCAGAAACTTTGAGCCTTACTAAATCCTTAGAATATAAGCTAGTTACAACTCCAAGAGCTATGGAAAGAATAATAATGGGAATAACACTAGGTGACAGGAAAAGAGGAACATGGATGCGAGATCAAACTAAAGTAGAGGATATTCTAACAACACGTAAGATAAAGAAATGGACCTGGACATGACATTAAGAGTAACAGAATGGGTCCCTCGAGATTGTAAAAGAAGCAGGGGAAGGAAGAGAAGACGATTTATTGACGAATTAAGAAATTTGCGGGTGTGGATTGTCACAGAAAGCCATGAACAAACGCGAGTGGAAGGACATGTCTGAAGCTTTTGATCTGCAGTGGACTATTAACGGCTGATATATATATATATATATATATATATATATATATATATAGACAAATACTTGCTCTTTATCATATAGGCGTTTGTTTGCATTAATACTTCTATTTTTGCAGAAGGACTGGCAGTTATAATGAACGATTCTTTAAAGGAAACGAAATCGAAATTGAGAGAGAGAGAGAGAGAGAGAGAGAGAGAGAGAGAGAGAGAGAGAGAGAGAGAGAGAGAGAGAGAGAGTGTGTCTCGTTGGCCTTATCGCCACCTTCATCCTTTGAACCCATAACCATCCAATAACTCCCCTGGGGGATTCACCTCTGGAAAAGTTTTCCCGGAAGTTTGAGAGTAGAAATGGAAAGGACTCCTCTCTATCTCTTTCTATCCCTTTTCTGGGCCCATCCGTCGCTCACATTTCTTTCGGCTTGGTAATTTCCCCCTTCCCCTCCCCTTCTCTCTCTCTCTCTCTCTCTCTCTCTCTCTCTCTCTCTCTCTCTCTCTCTCTCTCTCGTAAGCCGTATGTTTGTCTGTCCGTTTGCTTCGACAATATATTTTCAAAAGTCTGGTATTCCGTGAAGGGCTCCGGTTGTTTTAGGCTATCCGTATAAATTCGAAATATTTAAAAGATAAATAAAGTTTCCATATTTTTTTCCAGGAAAATATGAGTCTTTGAAAATATTCCTTGAGTATATGCTAATGCACGATGCTTAGAAAAATTAATTTTTGTTGAGGGTTCTCGGTTATGCATATTTCCCAGCATGCCTTGCGGGAGACTGTCCCTTTTCCTCATTTGCATCGCTTTTGGTCTCACATTTTCATCCGTTCCAACTTCTTCAACTTCATCCAATTTTTACTTCGCTCCCAAGATGAAATCCTTCTAGTGATTCCTCGGAGATTTTGAAACCATTATTGAGTAGTCTTGTTTAAGTACCCTATAATAACGGGTAGTTCAATTATATTGTTATTCTTTATTTGCAAGATATTTCATCTTCACCTTATAGTTAGCCCTATATATTGTTAAGTAGCAAACAACATAAAAAACTGCTGTATATGAAAAAATGCTTGCAGTAAAGCAATATTGCTAGCAAAATATTCTTTACGAATTGTATTTTTTCTATATAAAAAAAAATCCAGTAATTTGACCACGAAGTCACCAATTTATGCGCGGAATTGCAATATATTGCTATTTTATTGCAATATCGCAGTATTGCAAGCACGATTTTTTTTTTCTTTTTTTTTCAGTGTATTGTTTTTTATATACTTTGCAGATCTTACCTATCCATTTATGATTAACCATTCAGATTCTAATAGTACGATATCTTACAGAAATCGTGGCTCATATGTTTCCATTTTTTTTGGATTCCAGTTTGCCATATAAGGATATAGCAGTAATTTACTAGATGTCCTTAAATCTGAAAACTTGCATTGGATCTGAAACCTTCCAACAGTAACAGTGGTTTTATGTCAAAGATTCGTTATCATATACGGTTAAATCATTCTTTTCTCACTGATGGGATCTCTGATAATCATTTGGACATTTTACTTGCCGTATCGGACTCTCTAAGGTTTAATACTAGTTTTAGAAAACATTCGTAATTTTATAAATCAAAGTTGTAATTTCTTCATTCAATCTTTAATTTTATGCAGACTTAGGAGACATTGAAGGGACGACTTCCCTTGCAAGATTCCATCGTCCAATTTTTTGTATCCCTTCTAAGAGGACTCGGTATGGGAGTCAATATTTCAATACCGAACTTGCTCGTTTCATTTTGTTTTATGATCGTTAGATGTAATTGGTATTTTCCTCATTAAATAATTTACTATTACCTTATTTTTCATGTACTTTTATGCTTAAATACTCTAACATGGTTCATATTTTAAATGTTTAAAGATATTTAAATAGTGGTAACGCGTTCGTCTTAGCATTCGCTATTTTAAGCTGATTACCAGGGAGGTTAGTGCTGTGTTTGGGCACGGCAGTGTGGTATTGAACTTGCCCGGCTGACGTTCTGGTGCTCATCTCTTTGTATGATACTGGAAGTAAATCAGACCTCTACCTTTACCCGTGTGTATCACTTCTTTTAATTTAATTTCATTATCAATGAAACATATCAATGTTCTGATAAATTTCAATGTTATTATTATTATTATTATTATTATTAGCTAAGCTACAACTTTAGTTGGAAAAGCAAGATGCTATAATCCCAAGGGCTCCAACAGGGAAAATTAGCCCAGTGAGACAAGGGAATAAGGAAATAAATAAACAATATAAAAATAATGAAAAATTGAAATAAAATATTTTAAAATAACATTAAAACAAATATTTGATATATAAGCTATAAAAGGACTTATGTAAGCCTGTTCACCATAAAAATATTTGCTGCGAGTTTGAACTTTTGAAGTTCTACTGATTCAACTACCCGATTAGGAGATCATTCCACAACTTGGTCACAGCTGGAATAAAATTTCTAGAGTACTGTGTAGAATTGAGCCTCATGATGGAGACGGCCTGACTATTAGAATTAACTGCATAACAAGTATTACGAACTAGGTGGAACTGTCCAGGAAGATCTAAATGTAAAGGATGGTCAGATTTATAAAAAAATCTTAAGCAACATGCATAATAAACTAATTGGACGACGGTGCCAGGGATTAATATCTAGATCAGGAATTAGAAATTTGATAGACCGTAAGTTCCTTTCCAACAAATTAAGATGAAAATCAGCAGCTGAAGACCAGACAGAACAATTCTCGAAATAAGGTTTAATGAAAGAATTAATGGATTGATCACCGAAAACCTTGATAGACTTTCTCAATGAGCCAATTTTTTTCTGCAGTTAAAGAAGACACAGATCTAATGTGTTTTTCAAAAGTAAATTTGCTATGAAGAATCACAATTAAAATTTTAATTCATACAATGTTAAAAAAACATTATCACTACCAGATGTTTAGATATAATTCATGTTAATGTTGAGGTTTGTTATTTATTAACTCCTTTATCTGTTTGTAAAAGTTTTACAAAGTTTTCATGGGGTTTTCACACAATTTTATAAAAATAGTTATTAACTGTAGTATAAATTAGTTTCGATTTCCTCTATTCAGATGAAGCTATCTTCTTTGTATCAAGGGTGCTCTCCAATACATTGAAAAGATACTGATTATTTATTATTTAAGAAGGGCCTGAATTGAAATATCCATTCAATAAGGGTTTCCGAATATAGTTTGTTCCCATATATATATATATATATATATATATATATATATATATATATGTGTGTGTGTGTATATATATATAATATATATATATATATATATATATATATATATATACATATATACACACACACACACACATATATATATATATATATATATATATATATATATATATATATATATATATATATATATAATGTCATTGTTATTTGACGGGAATAAAATATCACAATACCGTAAGTATGTTTTACATTAGGTAATACTGCTAGTTCAAGTTTAGAAAATTATGCCAATTGCTGTTTACATGTAATTAAGAAATTCTTCAAAACTGTTCGAAATTTTGTTTTTTCTCGTAATAAATGTCCGTCTAGATTTTTTTTTATTAACTATAAAGAATGTTCCTTTTTTACACAGCCATGTGTTTTTGTATAATTCCTCTGTATACAGTACATGTCTGACCATAGATATAATCCAAATTTGAATATAACTTAAAAATATCTTTGGAGTATCTGAACAGTAATTAATAATGCGTTATTAGTTGGTCTTCGGAATTAATTATTAATCAGAATAGTTATTCTTAATTAAATTATGTTGTGGGAGTAATTGGAATAGTAACAAGTAATTTTGATTAATAAGGAAGGAAATACCCACAAAGATTTTGAAATAATCAAAAGTAGAAGTGGTGCTGCTAAGTAAAACAAGGTCAATTGAAATGAGGTATTAGGACAACATGTTTCCCCACCGCCATCACCATTTGCACAACTCATTGTAAATTCACCACACCGACAGGCAACGAGATCTTTGCGTTAACTTTGCAACACTTTAATCTTGGCTTTATCTCGTGAAACGAGTAAGCGGTCCCATCTGGAGTAAGAGGCGCATTATTCTGTCCTCAGCTGTGGCCGTGTCTCCATGCTGCAGTGATAATGCCCCAGCATTACCTCTACAAGTATCTCATCAAATAAACCTTAACATCTCATTCGTTTGATTGGGAAGGCTGTGTTTGGAATTCACTGAAAATATATTTAGAACTTTCACTCTGTCTCATGTCAGGACACACACACATACACATACACATACACATACACACACACAATGTATTTCAGCCTGTAGCTGCACCTCATATCTTGCTTAAAAATTATGTACTTCATATTGTAAATGCTTGTATGGAATTAATCTTTCGGATATATGCTATCATTCACATGTACGTACAATTATTGTATGTGAATATGCGTATATGCTGTGATGTTACTTGACTGTGTTTTTTATATCCATTGATTTGTAAATCATGTGCACACACACACACACATATATATATATGTATATATATATATATTTATATATATATATATATATATATATATATATATATATCTATATCTATAAGTATATATATATATATATATATATATATATATATATATATATATATATATATATATAT
>NC_090765.1:4753225-4755725 GCF_036898095.1 Palaemon carinicauda | reverse complement strand
GTAAATTTTGTTATCTGAATTTTAAATTTACTCATTAGTATGAATTTTATTAATTATAGTCGTTGCTTGAACCCATTACAAGCTTCAGCGTATTTCTCTCTCTCTCTCTCTCTCTCTCTCTCTCTCTCTCTCTCTCTCTCTCTCTCTCTCTTTACAACACCAGCTAAATGCCTTATATTTAAATGGTTGTTAAGGGTGGACCCTCTCCTTGTTATTAATAACTGTTAACATAATGGCTATGATTACAAATAAGCTTTAAAAGATGGTAAAGGTTAATTTTGAATGACTGCCCTAGATCAGATTTTGTTTGAAGAATTTTTACACTTTTACTTTATTATGTTGCTATCTATCTTTTAATCTAAATAAATTAATGTTTTTCGACAACGGTCAATTATATAAATGCAAGAAAAAACTTGGAAGAAATTAAATTTGGATAATGTTTCCACGCACCAACCAGAATCTTTCTAGATTACCTAAAAATCAACCTTTCCATTCATATATAAACTTAAATTGGCAAGTTCTTATCTTATTTTACAACGAGACGAGGCCTAATGAGCTGGTCAAAATGTTGTTTATAATTTGATTTTTCTTAGATTTTTCTATAGGCCCTTTTTTTAAGAAACATGTTGAACTGGTAGATCACAGTTAGGAAAAATACACAGAAACATGTATATACTGTATATATATATATATATATATATATATATATATATATATATATATATATATATATATATATATATATATATATAGGAGTGTGTGTGTGTATACATATATTTATATGTATATATATGTATGTATATATGTATTTATATGTACAGTATTTATGTATATATATACTGTATATATATATATATATATATATATATATATATATATATATATATATATATATATATATATATGTGTGTGTGTGTGTGTGTGTGTGTGTATACATATATTTATATGTATATGTATATATGTATTTATATGTGCAGTATTTATGTATATATATATATATATATATATATATATATATATATATATATATATATACAGTATATATATGTGTGAATGTTAAGCAGAGAGCTTGAATATAAATATTTGTTATTATATTCCCTTCCTGGTGTGTGTGTGTGTGTGTATATACAGTACATATATTTATATGTATATATGTATATTTATATATGTATATATATGTATTTATATGTACAGTATATATGTATATATATACTGTATATATATAAATAATTATATATAGATATATATATATATATATCTATATATATATATATATATATATATATATATATATATATATATATATATATAATGTTAAGCAGAGAGCTTGAATATAAATATTTGTTATTATATCCCTTTCCTGGTGTTGATGGTCATTAATTGGTAGCCAGAAGCCAGAGAGTGGGATAAAATCTGTTATTGAACGGGACCATGGAAGGCAATTCCCGACTATATGCGTTTGATAATTAAGTACATGGATAAAAGGGACGAGGATATAGATCGCTCATGCTGAGAAGGAATGAAAGAACAACTGGTGATCAAAGACTGATAGTGGGGGGGAATCTGTTATGTAAGACTACCGAAGTTATGCCACAAACAAATATAGACAAGATTAGGAAAGATAATTTTGGTTGTGTCTTGGGCAAGATGAGCACAAAGGTTTTGGGAAGACAAAGTAAATAGAAATTTCCGGGTTAATATTTGTTTTTGTATTTTGGTCTGTTCAGCTCTTTTATCGTGAATATGAAAGTATTGTTTCCAATGTTGAAAGGTTAATAAACTATATATATATATATATATATATATATATATATATATATATATATATATATATATATATATATATATATATATCAAAGAGATTAATAAAAATAAGATAATCAGGAGCATATGATTAGAAATGGCAGTTCCAGTTTTAATTTTTGTTAACATTTCAGGACAGTCAATATCACATTTTCAAAGTAGTAAAAATGAATAGAATTTTGAACAAAGTAAAAGTATGTAAAACATAGAATATTACAAAATGTAGAATATACCTGTCAGATGAAAAAGATTTGGTAGTAACTAGATGAGAAAACGTAAATGGTACAGGGCTTCTAAATAAATAGGAATATGTACAAAAAAGGTAGAATATTCTGAAAGATGAAACAACGTTTCGCAAAAAGGAGAACCTGCTGGTCATAGATCTTCAAAGTCGAGACCCTAATAATAATGTTTTAAGTTATTTGAAAGTTTATAATGATTTGTGTGCTGTTAAATATCTGTATCTACAGAACACTAATAATTCTAAATTACAATTTTTTGCAATGAGACCCACAATTAACCCATAAAACAATCTGAACTCCATTATAGGTTGGAAAAATAAATAATTATATCTAATGTTAGCACCTTTAGCAAATAAAATATAAAGTATAAAATATTAGATTTTTTTTCCATGTAGAATCTCTCTTTACTAATATTCCTGTGACAGATACCACTCAAATTATTTCAGATCAAATAT
>NC_090765.1:4720725-4745725 GCF_036898095.1 Palaemon carinicauda | reverse complement strand
GTTGAGATGAATTTGGTGGAAAATGAACTGACTCCTAAAATACTTACAAGATTATTTTGTAGAATGTGGTTTGCGGAGGCGAAACCTGATGAATGGGAGTTACGAGTCTTGGTGAAAAGGGAAAAAAAAGGAGATCGACGTCAGTTATCATGAAAATATACAGTATGCTTTTTCTAAAGAGAAAGATTGATGAAAAGCTGAGAGATGAACTAGCAGGATTTAGAAGTTGCACTGACCCAATTTTCATTTTAAGACACGTTGTACAGTAATGTGTCGGATATAGAAATCCACTTTTGATAGCATTTGTGCACTATGAATAAAGCCTTTGATGATGTGAACCGGCCAATTTTGTGGGGATTCCTGCGTTATTATGGAGTTCCTCTACGATATGTGATTTTGATTAAGTCTGTCTATAAGCATAGCAAGTGCAAAGTTAATGTTAGTGGAGTCCTATTAAATTAATTTAAAGTGAACTGCGGGGAACTCGTAAGGAATGTGTTGTCACATATGTTAATGTTGTTTATCCTCCTCATGGATTTTGTAATGCATAGAACTGTTGGGGATGGTAGAGAAGCATTGGAGTGGATTGGTAATAGGAAATTAGCTGACCTTGAGTATGCGAATGACGCTGTCCTTATTAGTAGAACACCACAGGATTTGCAATACTTGCTTACCAGAAGAAAGGCAGAGACGGTGAGAACGGAAAATGCAATGGAATATAAGACATCATTGGAAGGAGAAAAGATTAATGAGATAGACTCATTTGAATATTTAGAAACTATGATCTCTAATACAGGATCTTTAAAATAGGAGTTTAATGAAAGATTTAGAAAAGCAAATCAAACAATGGCTAGGTTAAGTGAATTGTGGAAATCAAATCGCCTGAAATTACATGTAAAAATCAGGCTATATATCAGTTTAGTGAGATCGATATTACTATGTCGACATGATTCGTGGTATGACAATTAACAATATCCGACAAATTTTGTAGATTTGAGAACAAAGCCCTCAGATGAATATTGAGAGTTAAATGGCAAGGCAGGATTGGAAATGAAACTATAAGTGAGATTACTTGAATGTGCCCCATGGTGAGAGGTAGACGGAGATGGTTTGGGCATGTTCTTCGCACTCCCCAATAAAGATTAGTTTACCAAACTTTGAACTGGGCTTCACAAGAGTTTGAAGAACCCAGGCCTACATGGTTGAGGAATATGGAGCGTAAAGTAGATGTTGAATGAAGTAGTAGTAATTTCAAAGCTCAAGAGAGAGACGACTGGCGAAATCAAACCGAGGCCTCTTGCGTCATAGGCGTACGAGGAGATGATGATAATGATGATTATGATGATAATCTCTGTTAGAAATTAACATAACTTGCTTAGTCTTTGAAAAGTACTTGCTAATGCTTAAGCATTACACCCGACCTGAATTAGGTCTTTCTGAGAATAATCGCTCCTTGTATTGGTAGGCACCACGAGACACTAAACGTCGTCTGCACATAACCATAATTTATCCTAAGAACCGTGAACGCAAATTAGAGGATTAAGTTGAACGATAATATCATATGAAAGACACACACTCACTTATATATCTATATCTATATATATACATATATATTATATATATACATATCTATACATATATATATATATATATATATATATATATATATATATATATATATATATATATATATATATATATATATTTATATATATACATATATATTATATATATATATATACATATATATTATATATATATACATATCTATCTATCTATATATAAGTGTGTGTATATATATATATATATATATATATATATATATATATATATATATATATATATATATATATATATACATAGAGTATAAACAAACACACATAAACTTATATGTATGCATGTATGAATATATATATATATATATATATATATATATATATATATATATATATATATATATATAAATTCACATGCAGTTAACGTATAATAATAAATGAATTTAGATGACTGATGCCTTTTTAAAAGCAGTCAACAGGGTTTTTCAAAAGTACTTGACTTCGATTGAGCGTGGATACACACGTGAAAGCATCGATCAAGACGCCAAGCAAGTTTCCTTTTCTCTAGGTTTGAGTGTTGACATAAGACCGGGCACGACCAAAAAGGCCTTCTCTTTTTTTTCAGAGATAACAGACTGAAGTAATGAGATGGGCGTGTGACAGCTATAGTTAATGATGCCTTGAGGCAATACGAGATACTTGTCGTTCAATATCACAACGGCAATTATTGGAAGTTATGGGGACTTCATATTTAACCGACATGCATCCGAAAAAAAGGTTTAGTGAAACAAATGTCATTTAAAAAACACAGATTTTGTATACGGAGGTAAATATATAGGTTAATTACTATGATAAAATGTGGGTCTAATATTTTTATGCAAAAATTGTATAAAGTATGAAGATTACTTGATGAAATTATCTATTGATGTTTGATTGAAGAAATGAAGAGAAATCTCCATGAGTTCGTCCATAAATTTGACATTGCAAACTGTATAGTAGTAATTGCTATCATAAATTTTGTTTATTGTGTCTGCAGCTTAACCATAATACCTGAATTATAATATGCAAATTGAGATCATTTCGATTAATGGGTCTCAAAATTTACTTTTAGTATCTTCACAAATTGATTATAATCCTAATTCCCAACGATGGATATCGCACCAGTTGTACAGTTGCACAATAAAGAATTGTGCAATTGTTTCAGACATAAGGATATACCTATATGTATACAGTTATTAGTATTGGGCAACTATTCGTAAGTAGCAAATTGATGTTACTCTGTTATTCGAGCTATATATATCATTTTACGTATATACTTTTTTTTTTATTCCTTTACATTAATTACATTAAACTAAATTAAATCATCATCAAAATCTAGAAATATTAGTTCCAATCTCAAATAAGGAAAAACATATTCCGTATTAGTCTCTCCTTCTCTATCATGACGTCAGACATCGGGCAGAAAAGGTCAACAGCCTATTTAAGTAAAATTAATCAATTGTCAACTTGATCAAGATTGACTATGGTCCACACACACACATCAAGTCCTTCCATCTCTGTGTGTTAGCAATCATGGTAGCTCATTGTCATTATGTTTATCAAAGAATTGTGCCTATATGCCAATTTTATAGGCTAAATCTCTATACTTTTATTTATAGGTCTCTTATAAGAATTGATATTATAATTGTAGACCTATTACACGAATGGTATTTTTGTTACTATGGGACTACTATGATCTGAAACTAATTTAATATTAGCCCGTAATAAGGCTGACCATTATAGCATTATGGAGCCTATCATATTAATCGGTTATATGTGATAGCATATTCCTGCTGCTTTATTACTGGCATGTTACCATAACAGCAGTAACCTAACATTCACTGTTCCCGTTACTCCTTTATGTTTGTAAAAACATTGTATGTCATTTCTATGTTTTTGAATGATACAACGAGGAAGTTGGCATTTGGTAAGATTTCTAACTTATAGTGCATCAAAACTGTGTTACCACCTTTCATTATATCAACTTGTGTGTTTTTTAGCTCAAGTCATTATACCATAATCTGAAAACAGCTTAAAATCCATTATAAACTTAGTAAAATGAGACAGATTTATTGAATGGTCGTTATTTTAGAAAACCATTGGAAAAAGACACGCACTGCAATGAATCTTCAAAGAATAGCAATTCTTAATCAATTCTTATAAGAGACCTATAAATAAAAGTATAGAGATTTAGCCTATAAAATTGGCATTGTTCTGTTCTTGTCTACACATAATAATGGGATATTTCATAAGGATTCGGACAAAATACTTAAAAATCAGATAAAACAAGTAATTGTATATCAGTTCTATTTATTTTGTTCTTGGTTTACTTTGATATTATTTTCAAATTATAAATAAATGCCAAATTAATTAACATACAGACTATAAAAAATGAATACGATCCAAACGATATGATTGGTGAAGTAATGCAATATGTAGAGCGTAATCGTACAAGCTATCTCTCGAATATAGTGAAGGACTTTAATGTCCCCCCCCCCCCCCACCTATAGACCCATGTGTATCTTATCGATGTGCCTGTGTAAGAAAACTTCAAGGAGTCGGCATGAAATTAGCCTCTTTTGTGGTTTTTAGCTGAAAGACTGAAAAATCACTTTTCTTTCACAGCTGGATAATTCTTATATCTTTACAAAATGAATGAAATATGGTGTATTCAAGTCTCAGATTGTAATTTATTCAATTTTAGTAATATGTCATTCAATATTTTTCCATTTGTATTGCCGTTCAATGCGAATGTTCCCACATTATTTCATTAATAATAATTTACGCATGAAATATTCAGTGAGATTAATTAACGTTTATTAAAGAGAGACTCCAGACCTCATCTGTTCCGACCCACGTAATCATATTTTCCCAATTAGATAAGCCAATATGTCTTTGACATGGCTAATCTAGACCCTCAAGTGGCCAGTCACCGACAGTCCCATCCCCCCTTTCAGGTTCGTTCCCCACTTCCTGCTTCGTTTGCATAATGTATGTTTTACCCTGAACGCTGAAGGAGAAAACAAGTACATCTTATTGTTTTCTTCGGATTTTTTCTTTCCACAAATGGCTTTTTAATTTCAGCCTTCACTAACACAGCAGTGCACATGGAAAGGAAGCAACTTGTAGGCAATTCTTAAAAAATTCAAGTTTGACGTTCACATACGCAGTGGATTGTGTACTTAGGGGAGGGCTCCAACGGGTAAAAATAGCCCAATGAGGAAACGAAATAAGAAAATAAATGAACTATGAGAAGTAATGAACAATTGAAATAAAATATTATAAGAACAGTAACAACATTGAAACAAAAATTATTTCTTTATAAGTCAAAGATATTATTATTATTGTTATTACTTGCTAAGCTACAACCCTAGTTGGAAAAGCAGGATGCCATAAGCCCAGGGGCTCCAACAGGGAAAATGGCCCGGTGAGGAAGGGGTACAAGGAAAAATAGAATATTTTAAGGGCCGTAACAACATTAAAATAAATATTTCCTATAGAAAACTAGGAAAACTTTAACAAAACAAGAGGAGAAAAAATAAGAGAATTGTGTGCCCGAGTGTACCCTTAAGCAAGAGAACTCTATCCCAAGGGACAGTGGAAGACCATGGTACAGAGGCTATAGCACTATCCAGGACTAGAGAACAATGGTTTGATTTTGGAGTGTTCTCCTAGAAGAACTGCTTACCATAGCTAAAGAGTCTCTTCTACCCTTACCAAGAGGAAAGTGGCCACTGAACAATTTCAGTGCAGTAGATAAGCACTTGAGAGAAAAAGAATTGATTGGTGATCGTAGTGTTGTCAGGTGTATGAGGACAGAGTAGAATCTGTAAAGAATAGGCCAGACTATTCGGTGTATGTGTAGGCAAATGGAAAATGAACCGTAACCCGAGAGAAAGACCCAATGTAGTACTGTCTGGCCAGTCAAAGGACCCCATCACTCTCTAGCCGTAGTATCTCAACAGGTGGCTGGTGCCCTGGCCAACCTACTACCTATATGTCTGGAAAAACACATACGTGTGTGTATGAATATATATATTTGTTCCAACACGAATACTTACCTCGAACTACTTTCTTTGGAGTCACTTGTGATCTCCTCTCTATCGACCAAGGTTTTCGCGCCGTTACCTCCCTACTCCGTTTTCTACATAGGCCTACCCCCGCCGCCAAGGAATGCGCCCCGAGGGCAGGATCAGGGCAGGTCACTGCCTCTCCTCATTAACTTCCTTGGTCGCGAGCTGTTCACATCTCGCTCTCGTCTCTGTCGACCCTTTGTGCGCGCTTAGTGTTCCACGTGTTCCCAGCGTGGGGACTTGTGTTTTCGCAGTGCGTTCTTCTCAAGTGTTACCGTGCGTTCACCCTGTGTGTGTCCCCAGTGTACTGAATAGCTCCCTTAGTGTTGTGCCATTCGTGTGCGAACTATGGATCACGCTCGCCGTTGCCCTGGGCCTAGAGCCGGGAAGTCGTGTGGGGCTTTCCTCTCAAAGCCAGAGGTAGATCCTCACTCCCTTTGTTCCTCCTGTAGGGGGAAAATTTGCTCCTCCGCGGACACGTGTCCGGAGTGCGTAGGTTGGGACGATATTCAGTGGGTACGCTATGGTACTAAAAAGAAGAAGTCATCGAAGCGTTCCCCCAGGAAGATTAGTGTCGTATCTCCGTTACCGTCGGCCAGTGATCGGTCCGACGAGGCCTCGGCTTCTCCGTCTCCTTCGTAGAGGAGAGGGCAAGAAGACTCTAGTGTTGTGGAAGGTCAAGGCGTTCTTCCCAGGGAACCCAGTGCGAGGGAAGAACCAAGGGCGGGCCCCTCTAGGTCTAACGAAGGGCCCGGTAGTGCTTCGGGTGAGTCAGGCCTTGTGATGGGGGGCCACGCGTCCTCTGAGGACCCCTTATGGGGTAGTGCTGTAGTCTCTGAGTCCCCGCCGCCCTCGTGGGCTGGTGCGTCGGGCTCTCCCCCGCCAGGGGACAACCAAGCTAAAGTTCGCCGTCTGAGTAGCGATGCCTTCGGATGGAAGCTACCGAAGACTCCGGGGAGGTCGCCGCTGAGAATGGACGTGACCCTGGACCCCTGGCTCCCTAGCATGGAACGGTTGGACTCTTTTCCGACGGTCCCCACGGCGGTCCCCGATGATTTTCTCCAACCCTCGATCTCGGGCACCCAGCGTTGGAAGATATCCCCGCGGGCCACGCAAACAGCCGTTACGCGGGGAACGTGGCGTCGTCGGGCTCGTCGGAGGTTGATTCGTCTTCCGAAGAAGAAGTCAGGGTGAAGCGTCGCAGGCGAAGGGAGCTGTCCGAGAGCGATCATTCCCGCTCTAGGTCAAGGTCGCGGTTTAGCAGGAAGCGCTCCCACTCCCAGTCTCGTAAGTATAAGAGAAGTGTTTCTCCCGGGGGCGCCTGGGTCTACGTGCCTTCGGGGGAGTCCAAGACACTTCATTCACCAGACCATCGGTCCAGCGAACGTGCGACTAGGCTGCCGTCCACTATGCACAGCCTAGAACTGCGTGATCTGGCACGCAGAAATGACCTCTCGAAGAGGCATAAGTCCTGGAAGCCTCCGGTTCACCCCGCCCAGCGGGGGGAAACGCGCTTCTTAGCAGGCAGCCTGGCCGAACCAGCCCAGCTGGTGCGGCCATCGAGTAGAAAGGAACGGTTCCCGTTGTCGGGTCATCCCACCGGGACCGTGACCTCCGCTCCCAGAGCCTTAGGGCAACCGAGAGCCCTCACTGAGCCGGCGGTACCCGCCTTGTCCCGGGATCCACCCGCTTATGTAGCTCACTACCGGTACAGGACTGCCCCCCTGGACCCAAGAGCTAGACGGCCGGTCTGCCTGGCCAGCAACCCGGCTCCCCCACTCCAGGCCGAAGCCTCGGCTGACGGAGGAGAAGCTTCCCCGACGGAGGACTCCGCCTATAGAAGAGTAGTGGGACTCATCAGAAGGCAGCATGGGATTACGGAACCCTCGGCTCCGAGGGGTGATTCCTGGAGGTCGAGCCTCCTGAGGATTACACATCACGTCGCCCTTCCGAAGTCTTCCCTGGCCCTTCCTCTTGCCCCAGACCTAGTACTAGGGCAAGAGTACATAGACAACTTGGTGGCCAGCAATGCCGAGGCTCCCAAGTCCCAGAGTGCCTCGAAACTCCTCCAAGGCCTCAAATCTCAGGAAAAAGTGTATATTCCGGAAGGTCGTCACCCAGGCCCCTGTAGAGTGGACCCGGCCTTAGACGTCCTAGGTCAGGGCGGCTCAGACGAAAGGGCCTCTTCAGCCCCAGTTTGCTTCTCTCCTACGGAGGCCGCCATGATGGAGGAGATGTCGCGGGACCTGGTCAACGTCTCCTCATGGCTGGACTGGTGGGCCTCCACGTTAGTAAACGTCCAAGCCTCCGTCGACCCCGAAGATCCTGAACAGCAAAGCCTCCTGACGGACCTTCTCACCTCCGGGGGGAAAATGCTTAAGTTCCTCTCATATCAGGCACTCGCCCTTACGGCCAACTGGGTTCTCCGTAAACGAGACACGGTCCTGGCCAAGTTATCTAGGAAGATCCCAGACAGAGAGGCCCGGGCCGTACGTAGCCTTCCCTTGTGGGGTGAGTCGCTGTTCCCGTTGAAAGAACTGGAGAGCCTGATGGAGAAAGTGTCAAAGAGGAAGGAGGCCAACGTCCCCAGACCTTTGTCATCTAAGAGACCTCCCTACAGGAGGGCCGCCTCAGATAGCGTCGTGACATCTCAGGCCTCCCCCAGCACTTCGAGGAGAGAAGCCCCCTCTTCCTCCTTGGCAACAACTCCTCAACCCTCCCGCAGGGGAGCACCAACTTCATCTAGCTCCTTCAGGTCGGGTTACTCTGCCTCTAGGAGAGGCAGGTCAGGCTGCCCCTCTAGAAGAAGGTAGAGGGAGAGGCCCCCTACTCCCGCCCAAGCCTCGGGTTGGGGGTTGCCTTGGACCACATTGGCAAGCATGGAAGGCACAAGGAGCGAATCCTTGGACAGTGTCCGTCCTGAAGGAGGGCTACAGGCTTCTCTTCCTAGCGGATCCACCCCCTCTTATTCCAGCCAGCCAGACAGAATGGTTGGCCCCCAAGGACCCGATGAAGAGGGCCGCCCTTCAAGAGGAGATTTACTCCATGTTGGAGAAGGGTGCCATGGAAGAGGTCCTTCTCTCAGGCCCAGGCTTCTACAGCCGCCTGTTTCTGGTAGAGAAAGCAACGGGGGTGTGGAGACCCGTGATAGTCCTGTCGGCCCTCAACAAGTTCGTCAAGAAGACGGACTTCAAGATGGACACCCCAAAATCCGTCCTGCTGTCCTTGAGGGAGAAAGATTATATGATGACTGTCGACCTCAAGGACGCATACTTCCAGATCCCTGTCCACCCGTCGAGTCGGAAGTTCCTCCGGGTAAAATGGGGTCCCCAGATCCTGCAGTTCAAGACCCTTTGCTTCGGCCTGTCGACGGCCCCTCAAGTGTTCACGAGGGTCTTCGCGACGGTCTCCGTGTGGGCTCACGAACGGGGTATCCGCCTCATCAGGTACCTGGACGACTGGTTGCTCCCTTCCACCTCAAGGGCCCTCTTGGAGGAACAAGGGAGAAGCCTCCTCCAGTTTTGCAGGAATCTGGGGATTGTAATCAATCTGAAAAAGTCGAACTTAACCCCATCCAACAGAATGGGCTACTTGGGGATGACGTTGGATACCGTGCAGGGGAAAGTTTTCCCCTCGCAAGACAGGGTACGGAAACTCAAGCACATCATTCGGCCGTTCCTGTCAGAACACTCCAGGAGGGCGGGAGATTGGCAGAGACTGATAGGTCACCTAGTCTCATTGGAGAAACTGGTTCCCCAAGGGAAGATGAGGCTCAGACCCATTCAATGGAACCTCAAGAGCCTCTGGTCCCAGATTGACTCGCAGAAAACGTTAATTCCAGTCCTTCCGGACACGAGAACCTCCCTGGAATGGTGGCACTGCCAGTCGAACTCCCTCAAGGGGATGCCCCTCTGGTCCAGTCCCCCCGAGTACCTCCTGTTCACAGACGCCTCCAACCAAGGGTGGGGAGCCCACCTTCTGGAAGAGACGGCACGGGGTACCTGGTCGGAAAACGAAAAGCGTCTACACATCAATGTCCTAGAACTAAGAGCAGTTCAGAAGGCGTGTCTTCACTTTTCAAGTTGTCTAAGGGGAAACACCGTGGCGTTAATGTGCGACAACGCCACGGTAGTGGCCTACATAAAGAAACAAGGGGGCATGAGATCGAAGGAGCTGTGCGACCTCGCCATAGACATCCTGAATTGGGCAGACGAACAGCAAGTGGTGCTGATGGCAAGGTTCATTCCCGGGAAAAAGAACGTTCTGGCCGACGGCCTCAGCAGAATGGGTCAAATAGTGGGGACAGAGTGGTCTCTACACCCAGAAGTAGCCAGACTCATCATTCAACGTTGGGGCTCCCCGGTGATGGACCTCTTTGCAACAAAGCTCAATGCCCAACTTCCGGTCTATTGCTCCCCGGTCCCAGACCAGAATGCAGCCCTAGAAGACGCCTTCCAGCACAAGTGGGACAACCTGGATGTGTAAGCTTTCCCCCCCTTCACGTTGATAAGACAGGTGCTCAACAGAGTAAGGGCCGCCCGAAACCTAAAGATGACTTTGGTAGCGCCCTGGTGGCCGGAGAGAGAGTGGTTCGCGGACCTAAAGGACCTAGCGAGCCAACCACCTTGGCCTCTGCCCGCCAGGTCAGACCTCCTGCACCAACCGCACTTCTTCAAGCTCCACGACAACCCTCTCTCTCTTCGCCTTCACGCCTGGAGACTATCGAGCGGCTCCTGAAGAAGGAGGGGTACTCTACCACCACAGCTAAGAGAATGTCCCTGTACCTAAGGAGATCCTCGACCGCGGTATACCAGGCGAAGTGGGCCTCCTTCACGAAGTGGTGCTCGGAGAAACATATTAGACCTCTTAAAGCTTCGATCCCGGACATAGCAGATTTTCTGGTGTATCTTAGAGATAAAGTGGGAATGTCAATTCCAGCCATTAAAGGAGTTCGAGCTGCCTTAGGCCAAGTCTTCCTCCTGAAGGGCATCGACCTGGTGGCCTTGAGACACATAGCGATGCTGATCAAGAGTTTCGAGCAATCCTGCCCCCCTCAAGCAAGTAGAGTGCCCAGGTGGGACTTAGCCATGGTCTTGAAGATGCTGAGTCGTCCCCCCTTTGAACCCCTGAAAGATATCGGAGACAAGGATCTCACCCTCAAGACCGTTTTCTTGCTAGCCTTAGCTTCCGCTAAGAGAGTGGGCGAGATCCATGGTCTGTCTTACGAGGTTTCTCACTCCAAAGGGTGGAAAGAAGTATCCTTCAGGTTCGTGCCTTCCTTTGTGGCTAAGACTCAGAACCCAGCAGTCTGGGACCCGAGGTTTGAGGGTTTCTCAATTCCTGCCATTCCCAAGACGGGCATTACAGAAGATTTGAAGTTATGCCCAGTACGGACGCTCAGGAAATACCTGGAAAGGACAGCTCATCTCCGACCAGGCATCAAAAACCTCTTCGTTTCCATAGGTGTTAATAGGAAGCAAGTTTCCAAGAACACCATCTCCTTCTGGCTGTGACAAGTCATCGCTAGAACCTATGAAGAGGATAAAATGGCAGTGCCAGGCACTCCCCGGCCCCATGACATCAGGGGTCTGAGCACCTCCTTGGCCTTTGAGAGAAACATGGCCGTGGGGCAGATCCTGCAGGCAGGCACTTGGTCGAACCAGTCAACCTTTACTGCCCACTACCTCAAGGATTATTCAAGGAAATCCTTGGACGGGTTCTCCATTGGGACAGTCATTGCCGCCCTCCAAGCAGTGTAGCGGGGAGGCCAGAGGCTGTCCCCAACAATGAACACATTCTTCGCGACTTCACTTCGGAGGAAATCGTCAGAAGAATTTTTCAAGAGGTGAGTCTTAGATAATAGCGTAAGGTTGCGCAGTTACCCTCACACCCGCACTCTGATAGGCCCCCGCATTCCATAGCCCTCTAGGCCCTACGTGCCAAGTCAAGTGTCAGAATAGCACTCCCGCCTCCTAAAGTATAAGTCTCCAAAGAAAGTAGTTCGAGGTAAGTATACGTGTTGGAACAAATAAAAAATTTTAAGTAATTTTTATTTTTCCTAACATACTTACCGAGAACTACTTTCGGGTAATGGCCCTCCCTTCCTTCCCCGAGTGCCATCCTTCCATTGCCAGGTTGGGCTAATACAATGAACTTAATGAGGAGAATGACCCAGAGAGGCAGTGACCTGCCCTGATCCTGCCCTCGGGGCGCATTCCTTGGCGGCGGGGGTAGGCCTATGTAGAGAACGGAGTAGGGGGGTAACGGCGCGAAAACCTTGGTCGATAGAGAGGAGATCACAAGTGACTCTAAAGAAAGTAGTTCTCGGTAAGTATGTTAGGAAAAATAAAAATTACTTAAAATTTTTGATTTTATATATATATATATATATATATATATATATATATATATATATATATATATATATATATATATATATGTGTGTGTGTGTGTGTGTGTGTGTGTGTGTGTGTGTATTAAAAAATACGCATATACATTTAAGTATAAGTATATACATACACGCACACACACGCATATGTATATATATATATATATATATATATATATATATATATATATATATATATATATATATATATATATGTGTGTGTGTGTGTGTGTGTGTGTGTGTGTGTGTGTGTGTGTGTGTGTGTGTAAAAAGAACATAGGCTGTCCGATGTGAGCAAATATGCATAAAAAACATGTGTAGGTAGGGATTCACTCGTGGTGTCAAATAAATAGGAAAAGTAAACTTTGTTTTTCAAGCAGAATTGGACCTGATGGATTGGTTGAGCGAGGAGAGAGGCAGAGTTAAATGAGAAAATTATTGTAAGTTTCGGAGTTGACGGTTGAGGATTTGATGGAATTGGGTGGGAAATGCGTTCATGGTGCAAATGGTGTTATAGAGTGGCTGACTACAGTTTGGGAGTTTTGGCATTAATTGCTTAAAGAACTATGTGACGAATATTTGTTATGGAGCAAAGGATTTCTAGTATAAGAAAGATGTATGGTAAAATTTATATTGAATCGAGTAAGACAATGATAGAAGAATGGATAAGAAAACAATGATATAAGTTTAAGCAATGGAGAAGGTTGGTGCAACAAATATTCGTTATAAAACTGTTTGAAAGTAAATGAAGAAATCTGTATGCATTGCTATATTTGGGCCTATAAAATGCGTCAGATATAGTCTATAGAGCGGCTTGGGGTGTATTTTATAGCAGCGGAGTTGTTGAACGTGATTAAAAGCTTTTAAGATGACATTGAAATTTGAGTTGGAATATGTAGACGTGAGAGTGATTGATTTACTGAAAAAAAAGTGGGTGGGTGGTTGCTGATCTTGGACTAGTATAGGGTATATCCTCGTGGCTGTTTGATATCTTGATAGATGGAGAAAATTGTGAAGTCAGAGACAAAGAAAAATGTTATGAGTATAGTTGGAAGATAAGGAAATATGTTATGAATCGACTGTTGAATGTTTAATGTTTGCAAATGACTTGGTAATGATTGGGGACAGGAAAGACAATTTCAAGAAACTAGTTAGTAGAATTTGAAAGGTCCTAGTGGAGGGGAAGTTGAAAAAGGTAGTTAGTTGCCAGAAACATTTCGCAATAAATGGTAAAGACAATGGAACCTGTTTGGGGAAAATTTCAAGAGGTTTAAATCCTGTTTGTGTATATATATATATATATGTATGTATGTATGTATGTATATATATATATATATATATATATATATATATATATATATATATATATATATATATATATATATATGTATGTATATATATATATATATATATATATATATATATATATATATATATATATATATATATACATGTTAAAAAATACCCATATATATAAATATGCATAAATATATACATACACGAACACACATGTATATATGATAAATTTTGCACATTTAGACGTGTTTTTTTCATATTCAAATAAGCCATATATTATTTTGATACATTAATGTCTGGATTCTCTTAACGACCTCGGGATCAGAGCCCCATGCTTATTTGAACATGTATATATGTATATGTATATGTGTGTATGTGTGTATGTATGTGTAAAATGTAGTTAGTGGCCAGAAAGATTTCGCAATAAATGGTAAAGAAACTGGAACCTGTTAGGGGAGAAGATCAGGAGGTTTAAAGGCCGTTCATGATTGGCAGAGGCAAGGGACAGAGACCTTGCCCTAACAAGTAGGACAATGCCCTAGAGACTAACCATATATCATATGATCAGTGCCCAAGCCCCCTCTCCACCCCAGCTAGGACTAGAGAGGGGCAGGCAATTACTTCTGATAACTCATCAGATAGATGACTCCCCCAAACTCCCAACATTAAGTCACAACAATGGGAAGGTTTCAGACACTAAAGGAACTAACAAGTTCGAACAAGACTCGAACTCCCGTTTGGCAAACACCAGGCAGGGATGTTACTAATCAAGGGAGATAAGGTAAAGAATGATATTGAGAGAAGAGGTTTGGTGGAAGAGGATGCCTTTGCTAGAAGGCATTAGAGAGGGTACATTAGACAACCGACCCCTTAATGTATGGATAACGGTGGGGAAGAAGAAAAATGATGTAAACAGAATGGAACCAGTTGATTCATATTGTTTTTCTAAAGTAGAAAATAGCATCGGAAAATATGTGAAACACAAAGTAGCCAAACTAAGAACAGGTAGCAATCTGTGTGAAAAAGATGTAGAAGAATTCGAGTGTCTGTGGTAGCCAAGGTACGAAATATATAAAGGTTCTCCTTTATAGCAGTGAAATTTATATGATGAAAATTGAATCAAATGAGAAAGGATAAAGTTGTTTAAAGGAACTGTTTAAATATTATGTGTGCAGTAAGAAGACCTGAAAGTAGGAAATATGTTGACGATACATAGAGGAACAAAACATTTAGTGTAGGTGAAAGGACTGATGGGAGTGTAGGGATTTTTTGGTTATTTTGAGAAAATGGTTAGTCATAGAAGCTATATAAGTCGGAGGTATCGCAGGGAGTAGGAGAGGAAGGGTCAGAAATGGTTGAATAATTGATGCGAAATGCCTATTGGAAAGACTAGGCCTTATTTCTAGCGAACGAGAGAGCACCTACAAAATAACAGTTATGGAACACTATATTTAGGTTTCGAACAAGGACTGATAATCATTATTTCTGTGTAGGAAGCTACTGATATCATAAATTGTTTCCGGTACAACATTCAGCCGATAAAGTATGAATGCGACAAGGAATGTTCCACTTTTTTATATTATCATTCATAATATTTTTTGGTTTATTCTTTCAATATAGAAAAAAAAATAAAATAAAGAGTTACGTGTGTTGTAAGTTGCAAAGGATTTAGTTATTCTTATGTTGAATATTTTATCGACGTGGCATTTCTTATGACCTTTTGTTTACACAGCCTTACCTTTGACCTATAACTTTCGTGGGGCCTAACATTTAATCCCTTTAGATTTTATTTTACCTAGTGCGCCCTTTGATGCTGAAATTCAAATATAAATTCATATTATGTGAAATATTGTCAATTTAAGGTAATACCATTTAGACATTGAATGGAAGAAATTTTACATATTTTTTTTTTCATTTTGCTTTATCTTTTGTTTTGTTTTTTACAGATAATATTGCAAATATATAGAATGTTAGTTAATGATTTTTTAAGGAGTTTATTAAACAAAAATTCTAATTGTAAGTGTTAGTATAATTGCCTTATTGTTTTAGCTATTTTAATTTCTTTTTATAGTTGTTTTGTATTTGATATGTTCTGTATGGAACAATTCAAGTTGATAAGTTACTTTCAATACAGTATTGAATATTATGTGATTTGATGATAAGCGATGTATTCCCATTTGCGATTTACATTTCATTTGTCAGTTTTCTTTTTGATGACAAACTTACCATCTCACTCGGGTCTTCATAAGGTTATTCTGTTTTCCTTCAACTAACAATGTTTAACTTCAATTTCTACTCGATTAAGGATTCTTTTAACAATTTTTTTCATCTATCTGTGTCTCGTTTTCTCAACGTTATGTGGTTTCCCTTAATATGAGGTAGCTTCAAAGGTCAATAAGTCTGGAGTGATTGTCCCACAACTTTTCTATCATCTCCTGAATCGTTGATAAAAGCCCTTTGCTGAAACTGCTATAACATCAGCTACTTTTTACACCCACAATGAAGGCTCATCAACAGAGTGCTATTATATTCACCTTTATGTTACTAACCTACTGAACCCTCAGGATATCATGATTGGTCCTTTTCAATACCTTATTTCTACAAACTATCCTTCTAAGGTTCTCCTTTTCCTCGGTCAGATAATTTCGAAATAGTACACTTTTCACTACCATACCCACATGACCAGAACGTCCCAAAACAATGATGTATGCTTTCACCTACGCTAACGTTTTTACCACTTGTACTCATCTGAGCCTCTCTAACTTTTCAGTTCTGTTAAACAAACAGCCCACATCAGCTGCCTTTTCCTTTCTTCTTTCATTGGCATACAGTATGCAAACATTACTTCCTTAAAGGATTTTGGGATCAAGAATCTCTTATTAGATTCTTGCCTTGGCTTCCAAGGAAAATTCAAATCTTTTTCCCATTCCTTTGCACTCGCTGCGTTACTTTTGTCTTTTCATACCATTCTTCCACCATTATTATTGGTATGGATTGTTCCAGTTCCCTGTATCCATTTACCAGTTTAACTGTACTGGTGTACATTTACTTTCAACCTTCGTCTCATGTAAACATCTTAAAACTCTTCTACTTATTTCTTCCGTTCCCTTCTTTATCTTCAATTAGTTCGGGATTTTCTGCAAGCATCAGTCATTCCACATTCCATTCATAATTTATTTTCGTATCCCACTACATGCACCATTATATATTTACGTTATTCCATGCATAAAGCCTTGTAAACATAACACGCTTGCTTCTGACCTACATTTTCACTTAACCACTCAGTCTTTAGTCAAAATAATATAACATACCGATTTCAATAAAACATAATTCTGTACTGCATGTTTTTCATACATGATCGTACTCTAACGTTATTGCTTGTTTTTATGTCTCTCGCTCTCCCCCGCACTGATAATAGAAAACTTTTTAAGCTTGCTATCCCATGTTTTATTCTTTTTGAATTTTATGTCATTCTTGCTCTTAACTGCCTGTTTAAGAGCTCTTTGTCTTGTTGAATAAAACTCCTTTGCATTCATCTCGCTTCTCCATTAACAACCACCTCGCACACTTCAGTTGCTTATAACAGCTTATCTTGATATAATATATACTCAACATCCTCCTGATTACCTCTCTGTTAATTCTCTCAGAATATTTCTCTAGGTATACAACACGTATGTTAAATAAAGCTCTCTCTCTCTCTCTCTCTCTCTCTCTCTCTCTCTCTCTCTCTCTCTCTCTCTCTCTCTCTCTCTCTCTCTCTCTTTTTTTTTTTTTTTTACACACATTCTGGTCAAAACCCACACCGTTTACCCCTTATCACCATTTTGCCATCTGGCTATCCTCTCTCAGAATTCTATCATATACCTTCCCGGTTATATTATGGAACATTAAGCCCCCTTAAATCCTACCTTTACTATGATATAACGGAATGATTATTCCTCTCACCCATTCCCAATCCTTCAGAACTTTTCCCTGATTCCAGATATGCATTAATGGGCTCGAATCCTGGTCGGTATCCTTTATTCATACAATACCTTAATTATTCAAACATTTTGTATCTTTCCGCTCTATCCCATTTCCATCGTACACCTGACAGCATCGCTTCATTTCATCATTTATTTTGTGATGTGTTTGCTTATGAGTATTGATCTAAGTATTTACTTGTAGGAAAACTTGTTATTTTCTATAAAGGTTCTTCTCACCTTTTCTGTCTGTTTTTGTCACTTACCTTATTTTTTTTTTTTTACTTCCTTTCTCGCTACTTTATCATATACTATTTCCTCGTACTGTATGTTTGCACAATGATCTTCTTACCTATCATACAACTGAGCCTTAATTTTTATTTACCTTCAATTTTTTTTTTCATACACAACTTGGTGGTCATCTTCTCTTCATACACTATTACACCCACATCGTCATGGGATTTTTTAAACTACCTATTTACTCTTTCCTTATTTGTCCTTAATCTTACTCCATTTTCCTTCTCTTGTCTTCTTACATGCTCATATTCCATCCTTCAGATGAAATTCTCTAGTCTTGATTACGTTTACAGCCACGTCTCATAAATATAACTACATTCATATTTCCTTATACTTAAAAGTCATCTGTCTCTGCACTTGTCATTATTTGATTGGCCAACTTGCTCCTTAATCTACAACTGTATGCTGCATTATAACAAGGATCGCGTGATTAAATATATCGCAAGAGATAGTAGGAAATAGCTTTGAAGTGAAATCCTAGGAAAATGATATCATCGATACTGATACAATAAAAATCAAGATGGATTATTTTTTATTGTAGTAAATGTCAGGACAAATTGAATAATTAAATTGTAAAATATATCTTTAAACATTTCTGCGTTGCATAAATAATTTTTTTTAACGATGTTCTTTTGCTCGATTAACCCTTTAATTTTATCGGATGACTGGTTCTCCTATTTACATCATTATTCATATATAGTTCTGCTATTTTGACGTCTTGCAGTTATTATTTTTTTTATATGCTTAAAAGTCCCACATATCAATTTATTCCCCGTTACCTGATATATCTTATGTATGTATGTATCAAGACCATAGTTTCATTAGTTAAAGTCGAACATAGCTGTTGTTTGATTTCCTAATAGTTCCATTGATACGTTTGCTTTTTGCATCAATTGCAGGGTAAAGAAAAGATAATAACATCGGCTTATTTACTGTCGAATTTTAATTAGCATCCTGCCGGTATTAGAAGACTTCCTCCAGCTTCGATAGAGAAAAGTATCTTATGTTATTGAATTAAAAAAATATAATTATAGTTCTGTGGGTTAAAAGAAAAATATTATGTTGAAGAGAGAGAGAGAGAGAGAGAGAGAGAGAGAGAGAGAGAGAGAGAGAGAGAGAGAGAGAGAGAGAGAGAGAGAGGGGGGGGGGAAGAATAATTATGATTAAGAAATAATTATGTGGTACGTAGAGAGATCAACTAGAACCAAACACTTGCAATGCTATCCAACATTAAAATTACTTTTGCCATGATGATATACCTGGTTATATTTTTTAGTCCTTATTCAAAGGACTAAAATCGTCTTCCCAAAATTCATTTAGTTCACTTTGCAATGCAATCATTAAGACTGTATGGGATGAGCACAAATAAAAAATGAACAAGAAGATTTCCTTTTCTGATATAGAACTTTATTTAAAATGTACCTTTTTAAACTGGTCAAAACAAGCGCTGTAAACCAAATTGTTTAATTTTTTTTCTTTTTACAATATAAGGGCCATTATATTATTTCAAAGTAAATTGGTATGTGAAATACAATCTTAATCAAATCTTATTTTTCATATCAGATACTTCTTGTAATAAAATAAGAGAATAAACCTTTTAATTCCTTAATTTTGCAAATGCTTAATGAAACCATTTTAAAAATCATCTGTATTTGCAATATTCCATTAAGCATGATCTTCCTACCTCTAGGCATATAAATGACTAACTTTAAAGGAACTTCGGAAACAAGCAGACAATCGTGGCTCATAGTATAACTTTCAAAGGTATAGTTAGTGCAAGCATGATTTAAACTATTCTAGAAAAGCCTTTCCAATTGAAGAAATTTGGTCGTTTAAATATCGTAGGAAATTTGCTAAAGTACAGATTGAAATAAGAAATGTACATAATGTATCTCTCTCTCTCTCTCTCTCTCTCTCTCTCTCTCTCTCTCTCTCTCTCTCTCTCTCTCTCTCTCTCTCTCTATATCCCAGACCATCCAAGACTGGAAGATGCAAAATACACCGGAAGATGTATTAGCAACTCTCTGGTGGATATACGAGGTGCCTCACACTGAGGGACCTGGGGGAACCCAAACAAAAAATAAGGCAATAAGGCAATAAGGCAATATATATATATATATATATATATATATATATATATATATATATATATATATATATATATATATATATATATATATACACTGAAAAGAAAATGGAGAATTAAAATTATTGTTGAAACTTATTTTCGTATCAATATCATCAGCTTGGATTGTCCGGCTGTCGATGTCAGTAAGGTAAAAGTGGTAACTCTAATTAATTTTGATTTTTTATCGTGACGCGACACACACAAATATATATACATATAATATATATATATATATATATATATATATATATATATATATATATATATATATATATATATATACACATACATACATACATACATAAAATATATATGTATATATATATATACATATATATATATATATATATATATATATATATATATATATATATATATATTTATGCGTGTGTGTTTGTGTGCGTGTGTCAGGTCATGATACATACACAATCACTTGTTAAATTGTTAATGTTACTGCAGTAGATGAATGAGTGTGTGATAGCTCTAGCCCAATTTACATAACTATCATATTATCTAAAGTGTTTGAACGTCTAATATCAAAACGTCTGAATAAGTACGCAGGAGGTAATGATACAGTATACAGTATTCTCTAGATAGCCGTTTGGCTTTCGCAAAGGCGTTGGAGCATGTGATACCCTTCTTGCAATCTCCAATGCTATACAAATATCCCTTGAATATAGTCTGGAAGTTCGTATGATTGGCATTCATTTTAATGCTGCCTTTGACCGTGTTAATCATGAGGCTTTTGTTTTTATACCTATACAATTTGGAGAAGGCAGGTCTATCCTTAGCACCATTATTGTATTGTTAAGTAATAGACTGCAAAGAGTTCTTGTTGATGGGTACCAAAGTAACTATAGAATTGTGATATCAGGTATTCCTCTAGGTAATGTTCTTAGCCCACTACTTTTTATACTATATACAAAGGATATTTGGTTTGACCTAGAGAAGAAACGTGTTGCATATGCAGATGATACAAATCTCTCTCCCTCCATTTCATCTCCTGAACGTAGAACTGGGGTTGCTGAATCCCCTAATAGAGATCTGTTTAAATCAGTGCATGGTGCAAATCATGGAGCATGAAGTTGAATCCTAACGAAACTCAAATTATGATTGTAAGTAGATCGAGGACAGTTGCTCCTCAACATCCAGAATACTGCATCGAGAATGTTTCTTCAACTGTATACAACTCCTTTAAATTTTTCGATGTGATTCTTGATATCAAATTAAATTTTGAGAAACAAATTCATTCTGTTTCTTCAATTGCACAAGAAATGTGCTAAATGAGAAAGTCTGAAGATTTTCCGTGATCAATCTATTTGCTCTGAATATTATTTGTTTTCCTATATCGTTTTCATGTGCTAAATTTCATCTTGATTAATTCTTTTGGGACAAAAATTTGGTATATTGAATTTCTTATTCCTTGATCTGGGTGTCAATTTCTGTCACGGTCGTTGCATTAGAAGTTCATAATTCTGAACATCCTTTTACCAGACTGAACCATCATGTACGTAGTACTAGGTGTGCAATTAATTCTAAAACTCATGTCATCACCATCATGAGGCTCAGCAATAACCAGTATTCTAGAAGTTTTAGTCCAGCTGTGGCCATAATCAAGCTGTTCAATCTAGGAGAAAATTTTTTTTTATTTGAACAGGCTGACCTATGTCTCTTTATGGTTTATATATGACAGATCTATTTTAAAGTTGTTAATGATCTTAAGATATTTGATATTTTGTATTCGTTACTTCTCATATTGTTTATTTCTTTTCGTATTTCCTTCACTCGCTTGTCAATTTTTCCCTTTTGTAGCTTTGCTAGTAATACTAGAAATGATATGTATATATACATATGTATATGCTCAGTAAATATATATATATATATATATATATATATATATATATATATATATATATATGTATGTATACACACACACACAGGCTGAGAATTCAACCAATTTATGTATTCTAATGATTTCGTCTTTCCTCTTTTCCTCGTGTTTCCCATGCCATTTGCATTTTCATTCCGCGATAAGGAGTTGAATGTTGCTTGTGGAGATTGAGGTGATGTTTGTTATCTCCAGAGAGGTCGGTGTGATGGATTACCTGACGTCATAAATCAAAGGGAAACGTAACGATTCTCAGCGTCCTGAGATTCTCAGCGTCCTGAGATTCTCTGGCTTAGGAGATAAAGTTAGTTTGGCAAAATATGAAACATATTTCTATTGTTCACTTTATGCGATAACCTTTTTTTACATTTTTTTTTTCAATATTCTCTTAGTAAAAAAATCAGGACATGATACAATTTGTGTTTGATATTGCATATTTATCTCGAAAGGCGTAATATTTAATGGTTTTTATAGGGACGTTGATTATAATGTTAACAGAATAGGTATAGTACAATGTCGAGATTTTTTTTAACCCTTTATTTTTCGCTTTGTCGTTAGGATAATATGTAAATCCTGTTATCCAAGGAATTAATGTTATATAAATTTTTTGGTTTCCATGTATATTAAGAAATGTATTGTTTCTAATATTGTGATATTGTATTTCATGTTTGCTATTACATTCTGTTCAATGAAAATATCGCTATTTTTCTTTGATTTGTATATTCAAGATTGTTCTAGAGAGTTTTTTAGAGATCAAGTTATACAAAGTTTTGTTCTTGAAAGCGGGAGTGGTTGCTTGAAACTTTCAGAGTTTTTCTTGTATAAACCAATCATGCTTTAGTAAGAGTAACTAGGGTAAAGTCACACGTGACATTTCCATGAAAATAAGTATAAAATTATATATATTCTTGATAACATTGCTGCACAGTGTCGAAGTAATCAAAGTAATTTTCGTTTATGACATTAGAAAATAAAACAATTGGTGGCTGTTGCATAAAAAAACTTATATGCATGCGTATGATCTTCAAAATAACTGTTTTAGTGTGATTTTACTTGGTTAAGTGAATTCATTAATACAGTAGAAGATATAAAATGATTGTTGATATCGATCGGGAAATGGGTATAGAAGGGGAAGAATTTAACCTTTTTGTTAGCTAATGAAGAGCAAGACACCTCGTAAAGAGTGCCGTAAAGAAAAGAGAAGTTGTTATAATACCAAAAGTTTAAGAAAAGCACAACTAGAAGAAAGAGAATAAGCAAGAGAAAAAGTTCAAGGACAGCGAGAAAACTATTGAAGATAGGGAAAAATTTGAAATATGAAGTCAAGAGACAAAAAGGCAAAGAGGAGCGGCTGAAGGATAAGGGAAGCTGAAAGATAAAGAGCTCGTGCACTGGAATTGTTGAAAGTCGAAATGCATATTGATAGTGGAGCTCTAGTTGGTCAGATAAGCAGTAATTACAACCCTGTAGCTACAGCAAAGCCAAAGTTATCCCGAATTAATGAGAAGTTTGAGGATATAACCACTTTCATTAAAAGGTTTCATTGGTTTGCCAAGGTTGCCATAGAGGTATGTGGACTGTTTATCGAGACCCATTTCTGACTGGTCAAAGTTTTAAGTCGGCCTCAAATTAAGCTTTGAATTATGATAACTTGAAGAGAAAACTTATGAATGTATATGAATTAACTTCAAAAGGACATCGGAAGAAATTCATTGAGCCTATGCATACCAGTTTGCAGCAAGGCTACAGAGGTATTTCAACCAGTGGATAAAAGAAAATTTTAATTATTCAGCGCAATTACTAGTATAAAGAAAGCAGTTCATCAATGCTAGTTCAACCGAGATATTAATATTCCTCATGGAATGTATAGCAAAAGATATTGGTGAGAAAGCTAAGCTTGCAGAGCATTATTGGTATCTCATGGGGTAAGTACAATAAATTGTCAGAAGCCAATTAATGTGTACTAGTGTACTACAAGACTGCTGAACGGAATTAGTCTGCTGAGAGTGAAGGCAAATTATATGAATGTCCCAAGAAACTTTAAAACAATGATCAACAAAAGTTTAAACATAAGCAGCCAGTGCTACAATAGCGTTTCAAGATTTTGGCGAATGGGGACAGCCGTATTTGAAGACTGTATTGAAGATTCAGTGTTGAGGCTGGCAGATGGAGCTCAACTACCTTTTGTGTTGGAAGAATGTAGATCTACAGAACAAAAGAAAGGGCACCATAATTTACCTATAAATGAAGTGTAAGAAAAAGGTGGAAGTGTTACTAGACACCAGTAACACCAGTACAGATGTATGAAGGAGTATGGTAACTGAGGACCAAATGAAATGAATTTAATAGGTCATTGATTTGACAGACAGGAGTAACTTTAGATATACAGTTACTATACTGTGACTATACTCTAATACATAGCATATTTGTATACAATTTGCGTATGTAATTCCATTCATGAACTTATTTTTGTAAATAAGGAGATTTCTAAAGCTGAGGAAAAGATTATGTTGAGGAAACTGAAGGAACAGACAACCCAAAGTATGATCCAGAACACAATGATGCAGGGACAGGTTAAGATTGAAAGAAGGATATTTATCCTGGATCCATTTGCTTTCATAACTAAATTGAATTCTTTTATTTTCTTCATTTACAAACACATTTAACAATTACATTTTTTTAGATATTTTTTACAAGAGGCTGAAAGTCCATTGTTCTCAGTAATTTTAGTGATTACACACTATTTTTACCAATATATTATGCGAATAAGGTGGTTGCACATTATATATATGTGTGTATATATATGTATGTGTGTGTCTTCATGTATGTATGCATGTATATATGTGCACACACAAACACACACACATATATATATATATATATATATATATATATATATATATATATATATATGAGTGTGTGTGTATGTATGTCTGTGTATGTCTACAGATATGTACACACTATATATATATAATATATATATATATATATATATATATATATATATATATATATATATATATATGTGTGTGTGTGTGTGTGTGTGTGTGTGTCTGTACATTACGGTACCAAGAACACTTGATCGTTTAAGAATAATCAACTGCTATGTTTTATAAGAATGGTTACATTGAGAAAACAGCTTATAATAAGTAATATTAGAACTAGAGTGATAACATTCGAGATGTGAGTATCGAAATGAAATGTTAGAATTCCGTTTCCACCTAACTGGTTGTTGAATGCAGCTGAGTGCTCACGCCTTCCTGTTCGTAGGATTGTTAAGAACGCCTCTGATAATTCCTAAGCGTTCAAAGCCTTAAAAAAATCCCCTCTTCCCATTTCAAATGGCTACATCGCGAAGACCTGAGCGAGAGGA
>NC_090765.1:4708225-4710725 GCF_036898095.1 Palaemon carinicauda | reverse complement strand
AACGTGAACCGACAAAGCCAGCCATTGGTAACAACTGGTTCGTTTATAGAATTCTTTGCTTCTATCCATATTTGTTTTTTTTATATTTTGCATTTTATTTATATATATAAATTGAATGATGTTACTACCTACTTACAAGGCCATCCTTAATTGAACGAATTTCTATATTTATTGGATTTTGATAGCTTATTAGAAACGTCCTTACCTAGCAATCTATTGGATGGGAGTTCGATACATGCTGAAGCTCAAAGGCTTCTAGTAGTGTCTGCAACGTCACCATCCTTGTCATCTGGGGATCGTATATATAAATATATATTATATATATATATATATATATATATATATATATATATATATATATATATATATATATATATATACAAGTAAATATAGGTACAAAATATAATGAATCCCTAGATATTGCAAACAAAGCAGGGAAATGAAGGGAAGACGATAAACGGGCGAGCCAAGAAAATTTACGGGTATAGACTGACTGGCATAGAAGACCATAGACAAATGGGACAGGAAGGACATGTCTGTGGTCTTTGTCCTGCAGTGGACTATCAACGACTGATGATTTATATATATATATATATATATATATATATATATATATATATATATATATATATATATATATATATATATATATATATATCTGTGGTGTAAAATAGATATATTGCATTATCTGCTTTACAACTATATCCACGAGTCGTCAACGAAATCTCTTCTTTGCCTCCAAATCCCTCAGTTACTACATCGTCGTCATGGAACGAAAAATTGTCCTCACTATACGAGTAATATACTGGCTCTACTCAGGGATTTGTTGCTTCCTTGCCAGTGGAACCGGAATATCTTATAATATTACAGTATTCTGCCAGCTGTTCAACCTTTTATTGATCTCGATTAGTTCTCCTGGACCACTATCAGCCATTCATCTCAGTGGTGTCGTGATTCTGATTCATCCTTTACAAGTTGATATATTTTAGTTCATACATTGAAATAAAATCATAGGCCTCTGGGGTAAAAGGTATGAACCATACTGTACCCTATCTCATTGTTTGCATTATCTAAATGGTTTGAACTACTGAATACTGTATTCTATCTAAGATTGTTTGCAGTATCTACGATATTCATTAATGCGGATAAACTCATATATACATTTCTCACCTCACCCTATCATTTGTCCTCTAGAATATATATTAATTTCGCTTAGGCCTACCTGTTTAATCGTTCTCAAGTAAAGCAACTAGATCAGACTGCATTGTTAAACATGATTATTTTTTGAATTACGTGGTATTCACTCAAATGTTTACCTGTGTCTATATTGATCTAAGGAATTAAAACGAACAAGATGGTTGACTTTGTTTATCATTATGAAGATTACCTTGTATTTAGTTATTAGTCACCAAGAATGGAGACGACCATATTTCCCTTCTCCCTCTTCCTTGGTATCCATCTACATACTCAGTTATTCTGTTGATTCCAAGCTGCCAAGAAATTTCGCTTACCGAAACATTAGTCTTGTGCTGCCTTAAGGATAAGGTGCTGAGCCTTGGTCTATTATTCATGTTGTCTACTATGTGACAGTTTGACTTCTCCTGCCCATGTGTGTGACGTCTGAAATAAGATAGTGTTACGAAGTTATAGAAATTTTTATATTCTTTTATTTGGTGCGTTTTTGCCACATTATGTGAGTCATATTGATTTTTTTATCTTGTAATTTTTTACAAATATTATTCTACGTTGTTTCTGAGTAATATTGCTATGTTTTTGTTCATACTAATTTTCTCCTTGACTATTATCTAGAGATTTTAAGGGTAATTTTTTTCAAATCTTTCATATTCTGTGAATAGTCGATTTCCCTGTCGTTTTTTTTTTCCGTCAGTTATTTTTTATATCTTTATCCACATGATGTGTAATGATACTGTAAAGAGAAAAAAAACCCTTTTTTTGTGTATATCAAAATAATAAAACATTATTTGAACGAAGAGTATAGCGAAATATCCTAGACAGCGTGTACAATTTGTCCTAATTGGCCCAAACACCATTAGAGTAATTAGTCGTCTGAATTGCTTGGTTTGTCGAATACATTTCTTCTTTCTAATGGTAAGCTCTGCAAATTTTTCATTCTAAATGTTGTAAATGAACTTGAGATTCACGCTTTTATTTCTTTCTTACCATTTTTCTTTTCTTTCCATCGAACCATCGTAATTATGGTTTTAAGTTGTACGTCCTTTCGACCTCATTATGTCGATGTCCAGTCGCTCTCCAAATCTATCTCCAGGCAAAGAGCTACGTATGATTATTGTCTGAAAGTTCTCTTCATGGCAGTTTAGTGAATCCCATAGAATTCAAATTCATGCAAAATTAGCACATTGAATTCATCTACGCGAAAGTAGAATGGAATTCAGTTGCAAAGATTTCGTCATGGAGTGTTGGTGAATCTACTTTTTTTCACCGAGCCATCTTAATTATTGATCATAAAGCAATCGTATTT
>NC_090765.1:4700725-4703225 GCF_036898095.1 Palaemon carinicauda | reverse complement strand
TTTGGGTTAGAGTTCTCTTGCTTGAGGGTACACTCGGGCACACCATTCTATCTAATTTCACTTCCTCTTGTTTTGTTAAAGAATATTTTTGGTTCATGTGGGAAATGTTTATTTTAGTGTTACTGTTCTTAGAATATTTAATTTTCCCTTGTTTCCTTTCCTCACTGGGCTACTTTCCCTGTTGGGGCCCCTGGGCTTGTAGCAGCTTGCTTTTCCAACAAGGGTTAGAGCTTAGCAATTAATAATAATAATAATGATGGTAATAATAATAATAATAGGTATTTTTTCACATGCCTCTTGTGTTATTACCTACAGTACATACTAACATGTTATGTTTTAATGATCTGATTTATATAACATTGTTCCCTTAATTAACTGTGATTTTTGCAAACATTATTCAAATTCTAATGTTTGTATTTTTAAGTCTTTGAATTTTAGTTATAGGGTTCAAAATTCTCTCTTGGAATTTGGAAAGAATCAGGAATTTATATTAATGTTTTTATTGAACAATAACTTCCATTCTTTTCTCTTTTTCGATCTTTGCGTGTGATCTTTTAGTTATTTATTAAGATTATGGTTGGTGGGTTCTTCACATCTTCATGTAAAACTAGTTTGTTTTCATTCAGTAAGGCTTAGTTATAATGTGAAGTTTAACTTACGATTTTGTGATTTTTACAGCTTAATTGAGTTTTTATTACGACCAGTTCCAGGTTTGTTATTGAGAATGTACTCCCTGATCTTGTATCTCTCTCTCTCTCGCTTTTTTTTTCTTTTTTTTTTTTTTACTTTGTATCTTGATTTTGGCTATTTCTTCTCGTAAGTAGCTTGACTAATGATTGTATATTTAATACAGGTTAAATTTTGTATGTTATTGGATTGTTTTTAGAATGACACAATTGCCATCTCCTACTGTGTCCAGATCTTTTCATTATAATATTTATAATAATTATTTAGTATAATTACGGTTATATTTTATTCTTTTATGGCGCCCAAACTTAAATTTCATTTTGTTTTGAATGTTACGTATATGCGAACCTGGAATGGGTCAGTATTTCAATATTTGTTTCGAAATATTCCTTTGCAAATTTGGCCGTTGAAATTTGGATATAATTGCTCTCGTTATTTCATTTGATATCATGAAAGAGGAAATGGCAATATGAGTGACATTGCTCGTTTCAAATATCCTCTGATGACACGTGTGTAATTTTTTTATTTTTGGTTTTAATTACGAGGTAGCACTGCTTTAGGGCATTATTATCAAGAATATTTATGTTTTATTATGCCTCCTTTTGTTTTTTGTTATTTTGACTTGATATTATTTATTGGTGAATAGTGTTTTCATTAAAAACATCTATAATGTTTTGTGGGTTAACAAAATTGGCATTGGCCGAGAGTAAATGGTCCAAAAGCACAGAAAATCCCAGGGGGAAAGTTATTGACTCATTAATTGAAATTACTAAACATTTTATTCGAATTTTATTGCCACATAATGGGAATAGCGGGATAAAAGTGACATTAATTTTGGCAGTAAATTTTCTCCCAATCTGTGTGTGATTGTGTGTCTGCATGTATGTAGCTTTTATCTCGAAAAATAAAACGGGATACAATATAAACTGAAGACCCAGCCATGAATGAAGCCTTCCTTGAGAATGTATTAATGAAAAAAGCGAAAGATCTTGCATGTTGTTGCTTCTTGTTTCCATGCAGTCATATATATATATATATGTATATGTATATATATATATATATATATATATATATATATATATATATATATATATATATATATATATATATATATATATATATATATATATATATATATATATATATCACCATCAACATCATCATCACAATCAGCCGTTACTAGGCCACTTCAAAACAAAGGCCTGAGACATGTCTTTTCAATTGCGTCTGTGTATGGTCCTATGCCAGTCCACACCTTCAAACTTTCTTACTCATCAATCCATCGTCGTCTCCTCCTTCCCCTGATTCTGATACATAAGTTAAAATTGGTAGGCCCATCACAGTAAATAATTGTCCTTTTAGAGAAAGTTTAATTTTATTCTTGGTCATCTCATTTTTTTCCAATCGCTGTCCATCCCATGCTTACCTTTCTTTTCATTTCAATCTCGAGTTCTTGAAACACTGCCTGTCCATAGTATGTACAGTATATTCATTAACAATTTCTAAAGATTCGTCCATAACTTATTTTTTCCTTTGCATTTTCATTGAACATTATCTTAGTTTTACTCATAGTCATTTTCAGTCCTGAATTTCTGCTTTCTCTATTTTAAATTTGGTATCATCTTTTACAATTCCTCCCATGATTCATATTCATACATACGTAGATTTATGTGTATGTGTGTCTGTGTAAAACAAAGAATGTATATATATATATATATATATATATATATATATATATATATATATATATATACAGTATATATAATCCTTCTTCCCCTTTCCTTGTGAGTGTCCCATAACTTATTAATACCTG
>NC_090765.1:4685725-4693225 GCF_036898095.1 Palaemon carinicauda | reverse complement strand
ATCAGAAGAACTTCAAAAGATCAAACTTGCAGCAAATATATTTATGTTAAACAGACTGACTTAAGTCTCTTTTTATTGTGTATATATGAAAGATCTGTTTTAATGTTGTTACTGTTCTTAAAATATGTTATTTAAGTTTTACATTTCTTTTCATACAGTTTGTTTATTTCCTTATTTCTTTTCCTTACTGGGCTATTTTGCTCTGTGAGAGCCCTGGGCCCTATAGCATCCTGCTTCTCCAACTAGGGTTGTAGCTTGGCTAGTAATAATAACCGTAATATTGGTTTAATTGTGAATAACTTTTAGGAATTGTTTTGCGCGACAGGACAGCCCGAAAACTGTATTTTTTATTCCCTGTTAAGTGAAGTTATTTCTAATAATGTTAATTCTGTTCCCGAGATAGTTATTTTTTTCATGTATCCTAAATTAATTTACGAGTAATGCATTCCGTTGAATGTAAAGTCGACACAAAAAAGGGTATTTTCGTAGAGGTTGAAGTGCTTGTGTCTAAGATTTAAGAATTTTAGAGCTTAGTAGGCTTCAATCGCTTCTCCTCCTTTGTGTGTTTCGTTGGAAGAAGCTTTGATGACAATGAAGAGAGGTGGTTTTTCGAAATGCGTCACCTAAAGAGTCTCTTTCAAACGAAACAATGGCCGCTCAACGGAGGTAAATACAACCTTAAGTTCAATTTTTGCTTTAATTGAAAAACTCATGTTTTACTGATGTCGGGTAATAAATGTATTAGTGATAATACGAAAGATTATATAATTGGTGTGCAAGTGCTTAGATTAGTAGGGTATATCAAATATCTAGTAAAAGTGCAAATGCACGATACTCATGGAAGGGCTATTTTCATTTAGGTAAGTTTTTCTGTATTTGGTAGACTATGAAGCTGCACACGAACAGAAAGGCTTGTGTGCAAGGGGGATACCAGTTGATCAAATAGTGAAATTTTGGAGGGGAAATGAAACCCATTTGATAAGAGAGTAGAAGCGCCTACACGTACTAGTTTTGTGACACCAAGGGTATTACAAGACAAAACACTGCGACAGTCAGATAATGGGTAATGATTGACTATTAATTCAATCTCCAAGTTATGGATTCATGCACAGATTGTTAGTCTTTTAAAACAAGGTCAGCAAAGGATAATACACCGCTAAACTTCAAAGAAAAGTTATTTAACAAAATATGCTCTGATGATATTTATAGTTTCGCCAGTTCATGAATATCAACCATTTAAGCAGTTAGGTAATTGTGACCAATCCTAAAACTGAATGGAGATATATATATATATATATATATATATATATATATATATATATATATATATATATATATATATATATATATATATATATATATATATGGATGTATATATATGGGTGTGTGTATGTATGTATATATATTTATAGCCCAGTTATTTTATATTTTTCGTTAATTTGAAAGAAATTTAAGTAATCTTTTTGCCTTTGCTATTGTCGTCAGTAGACTATACACGAATGTGTGTATATTCACTCACACACACACATATATATATACCTATATATATATATATATATATATATATATATATATATATATATATATATATATATATATATATATATATATATACATATATATGTATGTAAGTATGTATATATACATATATATGTATATATATGTGTGTGTGTGCGTGTGTGTGTGTGTGTGGCATTTGTGAACTATGAAAAAGCCGATAGTTTACACTGGCCAATTTTGTGGAGAGTCCTACGTTATTATGGAGTTCCTCCTAAATATGTAAATTTGATTAAGTCTGTTCATGAGCATATCAAGTGCAAAGTTGATGTTAGTGGAGTCCTATCAAATGAATTTGCAGTGAATAGTTGAATACCCTGAGGGAATGTGCTGTCACCCATGTTGTTTATACTCCTCATGAATTTCGTAATACATATATCAGTTGGGAATGGTGGAGACGGTTTGGACTGGATTGGTAACAGGAAATTAGCTGATCTAGAGTATACTGATGACGCTGTTCTTATTAGCAGAACACCACAGGACCTGCAAACACTGTTTACCAAAATTTGGAAATCACATCGCCTAAAATTACATATAAAAATCAGGCTATTTATATATCAGTTTAGTGAGATCTTTGTTATTGTATGGACACGAGTCGTGGTATAACAAGGAAACGATATCCAACATATTTTGTAGATTTGAGAACAAAGCCCTCAGAAGAATATTTGGAATTAAGTGGCAGGGCATTATTAGAAGTGAGACTATAAGAGAGATTACTCGATGGCCATATGTGGATGGGATTATGGTGAAGGGTAGATGGAGATGGTTTGGGCGTGCTCTTTGCACTACCCAAGAGATATTAGTTCACCAAACTTTCAACTGGGCTCCACAAGGCACTAGAAGAGTTGAAAGACCCAGGCCTACATGGCTGAGGACTATGAAGCGTGAAGTTGAAGATGATAAATGGAGAAGCATTGATTTAAAAGTTCAAGATAGAGAAGACTGGTGAAATCTAACCGAGGAGGAGAGGATGATGATGATAAACATCTATATATTCATTTATATATCGTATATGGAGTACGGCGCCAAATAAAAAGAAGACAGAAATGAAGTGAACTTCCTTCTTTAATTATCGAATCAATAGTGAAAATTTTCACAGTATGGGTCGTTTCCTACTCACACATGAAAGACTTATCCACAACACCCCCAACTATCTCAATGAAATACCTACTCCTTTTGATATATCAGCATTTTTTGGATGGGTTTTTAGTGTTCATTAAAATTAGGCTCTACTTTTGGCATTTAATCCTTCTGTCTCTATCACATTCATTTAATTCTTGATTAGTCATTATTTTCTTTTTTTAACTAGCGTTTGTCTATTGGGAGCATAATGTATAGATATGGGTATCAGACACCCCGAATGCAATAAATGAATTTATTGATTGGAATGTTTCTTGTAAACCTTTGGAGAAACTGACAATTTAGGGACAGAAAGTACAGTAGATGGTAAGAATGGGAGAAAACCTAAGTAGATAAAGCTCCAAAGTTTAGTGGTTGGGGGAAAAGAAACCCAATTAGTCGTCCAATCCGAGAATGGCCATTTTTCACGCATTAGAATTCGTGCACGACGTATTACGGATTTATTGGATATTCCAGGAAGTGTATTCTATGGTATCAGAAGCAAAGGACTTGTCACGCAATCATTCCGTTATGGTTTAATCTTGTTTTCGCATTTTCCCGATGTTTGTCTCCATTCGTAATCAAATACATTTTTTTTTTTCAGAATGCTCATCTTATCATTTTCCATTTTTTATGTTCCTTCTTATTTTCTATCGTCTCATCTCATTTTTTTCTGATATTTTGGGTGTTTTCAAATTATTATATCTAATTTTGCATTTATTATATATTTATTTCTTATATTCCTGTTTATATATTGCTATTGTTTTAGAAATCTTTTGTTACTTTAGATTTCGTCGTTTTCCTTATCATGATGATCTGTAAAGATCCTCATGACTTGAGGTAGCAAGGAATGAAAACCTGCTATGAAGCAGCTCATCAAATGATAAACATCTCATGACGCTAGTTTTGAAATGAACTATATCTTTCATCTCATCTCTTTTTGTAGCTTTACCTGGTTTTGACGTCCGTATTGTACAGGGAAATGACAGAGGTATTTCATTAAGATATAAATCTAATAATTCGTCATCTGAAGTCAGTATTGTATTTCTCTTCTGGTTCATTTAATGAAGATTATTTAACAAAGTGAGTGATTTGATTTTTCTCTTTGTTTAGTTTTTTTTTATTGACAGCCGTTACAGATAGAAGCGGGTGACTCATTGTTCGTCTTGTTAAGATGGATGGTAACTGTTATCTTTATAACTTATCTGTTTTTTAGTTCTTAGGTTACTCACAGCTCTTCTCTTTCTTTGAAAAGCGAATATTTTTGTTTTGGGACTGGTGTTCCATGTGATTTCTTTTCCACATTATCAAATACAATAATCATAATATTAATGATAAAGGCTTGTAATGGCGAATATGAGAAATATTGAACTTTTCCTAAGTGGTACAATATTTTCTTCGGTTAAAATACTTGTAATTGGTATACCTTAATTTAGTATGATTAATCATTTAGGAAAAGGGTGAAATGCACTATTTTCCATGTACATTAAAATATTTACGAATTATTTCGAGATGATAAAAGTGTTTGACATTGTTAAGTCAATATGAAAATACGATGTTTTCTTAAGCCAAGCAAATGATGAGAGCCTTTGTCACGTACATCTATATATAAATAGAAAAGTGCAAGGTTTGGTAAAACTTCAATTGGATAAGAATAGTAATGAAATTTCCCCTTTTGTCTTGAGATACATTGTTATTGAAATAAGAATGTGATGGTCTATAATTCATATTACATATAATGACCAGCAGCAACTAATATTGTGTGAATAAGAAGAAAGAAAAATCTTTCTGAAGCAATATCTGGATAACTTATGCCTGAGATACATTAGAAAGGGTCCTGATATTTATTTACGGCAAGTTATTTCATTACCTGAGCTAGGGTAGGTAGTGTGTCATATTAGATTAATACATCGCTATCTATCGCTCATAAAGACATGATTGTCTTTTTCTGTAAGACGTTTTTGAACTGCCTGCTTAACTTATTTTTAATACAGAAGTGTAATCAAAATATCTTATCCTTAAGTGAAAAAGCAGTAAATAGTCTTGCAGGAGACAAACTTTAAAATAGAATGACTAAGTTGCAACCTCAGCATACTCTCCCTGCAGCCATGTGGAAACCCCTTCGATGTGGCGAGTAATTGGGAGTGAACGAAAACGAGCAGTGGTGAACGATGCATTAAGGGAGAAGGGCCCAGGAGATGAAACTCATTTCCGATATCGGAATATTGTGTTTCAACTGCGGGGGTTGTTGACTAATGATTATCGTGTCAAAGTGGCCTCGTAGTCGCTGTTAGAACGCTAAATTGTAAGGGAGAGACGGGTAGTGAGTCAGGAATGTGACGTCCAAATGATATGACTTACACCTTGTTCTGTAATTGTAATTTTCATGCGGTTATTCCTGTCGATATAAGGCAAGTTTAAAGAGCCTTGTGTTTATTGTTAAGGGTAATGCTTACATTACTTCGGTCAAATTAATTTTTTATTTAATTTTGTGTCCTTTTGTCACAATTGGACGGAAAATAATGTATGCACACACACACACACACACACACACACACACACACACACACCTCTCTCTCTCTCTCTCTCTCTCTCTCTCTGAATGTAAGTGTTAGGGCATGCTGCATTTCTCCTTTGAATTGGTGTCATAATGGTAAGTTTAATTTTCTGTTGAACAGAATACCCTCACTTGTCTCAGCGTCTTTTAAATCATTTTTATAGAGTTAGATTTCGTATGGTTAGTTGAACCATCTGTGCTAACTGTTGCTTCCTTTGGCAGGTTTGTTTGTTATTTCCTAGTCTGATAAAATGAATATATTTTGTCCTTAACCTCAGTTCACTATATTGATTTATGTATGGCCATTATTAATAAGGCGGGAACCGAGATATCTCTCATAGATCTGATAAAAAAAAAGAGCTAGTCCTCCCCCTGAATCTGAGGTGGTAATATTTTAGTTATGGTGATCTTCATGCCCAGGCTATTCACGTCTCTTTCTTTTTGATAAAACATTACATTTGCTGAAAACTTGCTTACCAGGTTGAGCCCTTAGGCTTGAATTTAAATGTAATCTGATTCCGAAGGACAACAACAACAACAACAACAACAACAACAACAACAACAACAACAACAACAACAACAACAACAACAACAACAACAACAACAATAATAATAATAATAATAATAATAATAATAATAATAATAATAATAATTTAAGGAAAGAAGCACAATTAGGACATGTTCGCTGGCAGCACTTATATCAAAATAATAAATGGTTAATGATAATAACAGCCATATCAGAAATATATATATTTTCTTATTAGATTTTGATCAACATTATGTCCTACATAAAAAAAAAAAAATACAACCCAAATTTTTCCTTTAAACATCCAGTTGTGTCATTAGAATACCAACAGCTAACATTACCGCCCCACTTGTTTTGCCAGTGCAGACGATTCCCCTTTCATTTAGATATGTTGGTTCCCCTTGGTAAGAGGAGTGGAACCTTTAATTAATGGCACAGAATCCCTTTATTTCATTGGTCTTTGGAGTGGTTATTATTATTCTTCTGCTTATTATCATTATTATCGTTTCTCGGGAAACACGTTTCTATCTTGATTTATGTTCTCATAGGTATGAAGATGAACCTGAAATTATTATTTTTAATATAATTATTATTATTATTATTATTATTATTATTATTATTATTATTATCATACGCAACTGAAGTAGCAACAATAAAAAATCATTATTCAGTATTTGAACGGCGCTCTAGAATATGTTACCAATATATAATGCAATATAAATTTCTCGTTCGCATTCATTGATCAAGATATCACAATTATCATAGTCGACATTGCGATGCAGCAGTGGTCGTATTGTACATTTATTACATATGAATGTGACTTTTGTGCATAGGAATTTACTTCTGTAGAATTCATTAATGTTTTGTGAAAAATACGTGCATATCATTATGACTTTTTATATGAGACAGAATATATAAATCATTGTGTAAGATGAGATGTAGATTTAATTTGCGTTTTTGTTTAGTGTACGGCAGCAAAGAGCATAACAAAATACATTAGTCTCTCATCTACTGTATCTGATGAGCTGTTGACAATTCAAAAGCTTTCACATGAAGCTATTTCTTACATAAACAGTTGTAATAGGCCACAATACGCAAAAATTAGCAACCGAGATCGTTGCTATACTGTTTTCATTCAAAGTTTGACTTTGTTGACATGTCTATTCCTATCACAGGTTACGTTCAACCTAAAAGGAAAAAAAATAGATCGAACTATGAAGTAGAAAAACCATTTATAAAGACTATAAAGCAAAAGTATTGAGAAATTAAAGAAGTTGGGTATCCATTTTTTTTTTTTATCTCAGAGTAAAATAATGTAGAAAAGGTGGGCTGGCAAGTGTGACATGGCCTTCTTAGGAACGTTTCTCTTTGATGTATTCTCAGTACCAGAAAGTTGTTTTTCTTGTTGCGTATGAAGCGTATTTTTCAAACTTAGTATTTTGTCTTTTTAAAATCATAACGATGCCTATGTACGATCACATTTTAGAATATAATTTGTAATGTGCTCATCACAGGACAATCTTTGTCCTCTTTTTTTATAGATAGATAAATACAAATACGCACACCCACGCATAACTAAACATCCACCCACACACATTTGTACATTATATATATATATATATATATATATATATATATATATATATATATATATATATATATATATATATATAGTGTGTGTGTGTGTGTGTGTGTGTGTGTGTGTGTGTGTGTGTGGGTGTGTGGTGTGATTTGTTGAAAA
>NC_090765.1:4663225-4680725 GCF_036898095.1 Palaemon carinicauda | reverse complement strand
TCAGCAGATACTGTACTGTAGATGCATGACAACGTTTAAAGTGATATGAAGTCATTAGATCGTCTAAAAATAGTTAGGCTAAATCAAAGAAAACGTTCCTTCTACTTTCTTGTAGTTGTCACTACTAACACATTTCTCTGTACTTAGCACTCGCCTTCAAAGCACTGGAAAAACTCTTCTAGGCAAAAAAAATTTTTTTCCCTGGAAGCCAAATTCCCGAATTATTCCGTGAAATTGAGCCACGGTGGCCACTAATTCATCAGTTAACCAAGAATCTCCCTTTAGAGATGATATTATAGAGTAGATCCACGCAACTGAACTTCCACTTTCATTCTTTCAATGCAATTTCAATAATGAACCCATAGTGCATAGAAATATCAACACTAAAGGATCACCAGCAGCTCCTCGATATTCTTCCGTCAACCTGCCTATTCATACTTTGCAGTTTACTTTTAGGTGGTATGTTTGCACCCAGTCTTGTGCTATAAAAGTAAAATCCTTTGCATCCCAGCTACTCTCATTATTGATCTAGGTTGCACTTGCTCTTAGCTTCTGCTTCTTTAAAAAGAAAATAGTAATAATGTTTACTTTTTTATCCTAGGGTTTTCTGTTTCTCTACGAGACCAATCAAAACACTAATCTATCCTTTTACATATGCTAGCCTCTTTGCACGTCATCATATCACGGCTTTTTTCCCCCTAGTGACTCTAGTCAATAGTCAAGTGGCTTACATAAGAAAGACACAAGAGACAATTTCCTTTTTCTTCTCAAGTAAGACGGGTTCTCACTAGTGCTGGATCTCCAGTTACGGTCTGGAAAATTATATCAACCAGCGATTAAAAAAAAAAAAAAAATATATATATATATATATATATATATATATATATATATATATATATATATATATATATATATATATATATATATATTTGACTTGACTAATACATGAACGCTTCCCTAATTGTACTTAAAAGACAGTTTGACTACAGGAATTATTTACAGCTTCCAACTGTTAGATCCAAGAACGTTACTTTTCTTTTACAAATCTCTTGTGACCCACCTTTTATTCTATTATCCAATAGACTACATTATGCTGTCAACCACTTTGACGAATATAAAACATATCGACATTTATTACTCGTTGGTTTGTATTGAACTTAACCTCATCCATTTGCTAAAGTCCATTTTCTTTGTAATAGTTTAACATTTGCCAACTACTTTCTTTGTTATTGTTTAATTTTACGGAAATTTTTCTTTTATGCCAAGAAGTGTATATAGGTTTGGTCATCTTTATCGTGTATGTATCGCGTATGTATGCATGTATCTTTTGTGGCTGCGAAGGTTCTATTGTCAAATGTGAATGTTATTACTTTATTTGAAAGATTCTAGATTTTTTTATTTGCTTCTTAAATGGACTTAAGGTCACACTATCTAGCATTGCATATAATATCATGTGTTTAAGTAGAATTTTATCTCGTAAACTAACAATTCTTCTTTACCCAAGGGGTAAGTGCACTGTAATTATCCAGGTAAAAGAGACTATTTAGCTATGGTAAGCAGCACTTCTAGAAGGACACTCCAAAATCAAACCATTGTTCTTTAGTCTTGGGTAGTGCCATAGCCTCTCTACCATTGTCTTACACTATCTTGGGTTAGAGTTCTCTTGCTTAAGGGTACACTCGGGCACGCTATTCTATCTTATTTCTCTTCCTCTTGTTTTGTTAAAGTTTTTATCATTTATATTGGAGGTATTTATTTTAATTTTGTTACTCTTCTTAAAATATTTTATTTTTCCTTTTTTTCATTTCCTCACTGGGCTATTTTCCCTGTTGGAGCCCCTGGGCTTATAGTATTCTGCTTTTCCAACTAGGGTTGTAGCTTAGCAAGTGATAATGATAATGATAATAATAACTAAAATGCAGAAGTTGAGCAATGAAGAGGCAAGAAAATTAATGGTCTGTTTAGATATTAGATATTTTATATCTGTCTTTAAAGGAATTTTATTTTAACTTTTATAAGATTTTCATATTCTAGTACTGATCCTGCAGAATGTGACAAACCAAGAGTAGCTTGCGAGTCAAAGGCGAGATGAATGCAAATGAGTCTTGACTTGCTGGTCACAAGAATAAACATCTGAAATTTGTCGTGCTCGTAGAGAGATTATAGCCCTGAAAGGGCACATGGTGCTTCCATTATTACAAAATTAAGTATAATGGAAAAAAAGCAGGTTACTTTCTCAATAATTTCAACTTTAAATGACTTGTACCCTAAATCATCTCTGTTAGTGTGCAATAAACATTTTGTAAGATAGACAAAGCAGCCCTGGCGATTTTTGTCTGAGATTACAGTCAAAGTAATAGATATCATAAAACATTGACAACAAATATTGGACATATAAAAATTTGACATCGTAACAGGAGATGAGTATAAATGTCACGGTATGGGTTTTATCGCAAAAACATGACGGATAATCATAAGCTGGTTTTAACTTCTTATCTGTTTCCAGGGAAACGTTAACCTTTCCAAGAAAATGTTGGGACCTCAACGTCGCTTCTCGGAAGCTTTCATGGTGAAAACATGCAGTTTTTGGTTTTATCCCCAAAATTGCAGTCTTCAGATTTCTTCATAAGATTAATTTCTATTTCAATTCGAATTTTTCTTTATCAATATCACTGAAAAGATCTTATGTATCCTTCGTTTTTTTATTCTATTCTATATTGTATACACCTAAAAGTAATCCATCGTAACGAACTTACCACGGAGAATTATTTCAAGAAATTTATATATAATAAGACATCCTTTTAACATAAACATTTATATACTCTATGTTCGACGGATTACGCTCTCTGATTTAATTTCCTCATGTTGACCGATATTGAGCTCCGCTCCATAATTTCTTACACAAATATTTTTTTCAAAACGTTTGTCAAAGACGTATATTTCATTTTTCAAATTTTCACAAAGCGAATGTAACGGAATTTGGATTTCTTAGCAAAGTCAAATCCCGGGAACCAAGAAATATATCTAGAATTATTATTATTATTATTATTATTATTATTATTATTATTATTATTATTATTATTGTTATTATTATTATTATTGTAATTATTATTATTATCATTATTATTATTATTATTATTATTATTATTATTATTATTAGTGTTGTTGTTATTAATATTATTATTATTTATTACTTTTAATATTATTAATGTTATTATTTTAATCTTCATTATTATTATTATTATTATTATTATTATTATTATTATTATTATTATTATTATTATTATTATTATTATTATTATTATTATTATTAGCTAGATTTCAAACTTAGTTGAAAAAGCAGAATTTTATAAACCCAGGGGCTTCAACAATGAATTATAGGCCATTGAGGAAAGGAAATAAGTAAATTATAAGAGAAGTAATGAACAATTAAAATAAAATAGCAACATTGAAATAGATCTTTCTTATATATATATATATATATATATATATATATATATATATATATATATATATATATGTATATATGTATATATATATATATATATATATATATATATATATATATATATATATTATATATATATGTATATGTATATATGTATGTATATATATATATATATATATATATATATATATATATATATATATATATATATATATATATATGTATGTATATGTATATATATGTGTGTGTGTATATATATATATATATATATATATATATATATATATATATATATATATATATATATATATATATATATATATGAAAGATCTATTTTAATGTTTTTTATTTTCAATTATTTGTATATCTTAGAATTAGAATAAATCTTGTTAAGATATGAGAATTTCTTTCGAGTGCTCACCAATGGGGCACCAACATTTCTCAGCTTCACTATGAATTACTCTGTTGTTTTCCATTCTTTGTTGGCGGTCCATCAAGTGATGGATTTTCTCTCTTGCTCTCAATCTCTCACAGTTGATTTATGTTGTTTTCATGATTTATTCCTATTAATACGAAAGTTTATGAGTATGTGTATGTATGAATATATATAGGTATGTTATAGGTATAATCAATACGCATTGATTTGTAGTATGCATACGTTACGCATTAAATAAGATGTCTTTACTTGGCTGTCATATTTTGTGGCCTCAGAAAATGAGTTTTTAATTCTTCCTTCAACTCCTTAGCGTGAAACACGGACCGTAAACTATCTTGTAACGAGTCCAAAATTAAACTTCTTGGAATTCCAGACCTGCATACTCCTTTGTTATAGCCTTCTTCCATTTTTTCTTCATTTTTCTTTTTCATATTCTGCCTCCCTTACCTTCCTCCACTTTTACTCTCACCATTTTCCTTCTACACGCAATTTTCCCCTCTCTCCTGTCTCTACTCTTATTGCTGTCTATCTTTCACCTCCCATCCAAAGTTATTTCCCTAACCCCCCCCCCCCCACCTTCCCTTTTCTCTGAGACAGAGGGAGGGAAGAGGGGGTTGGGGGGCTAGCACCAATTTTCACCCTGCCGGTGACACTTGCGAGAAATCCATGGCAGTCTTGTCAAAAGTTGCGTTTGATGTTTCATAAAAGAAAGTCGCTCGTGTGGCATTTTATTGCCAGGCGTGTTGCATTCATTTCGCTCTTTAGAGAGAGCGAAATATACAAAGTGATTTCAAAGATCCAGAATTTTGTTTTCCTTCATTGGAATCTGGGTCTTGTGATTTGCCGTTTGGCGCTAATACACAGGTACTGTGCGCTGCAAAAGTGAACCAGTCGTTCTCATTAGATTTCGATAAACACAAAACTGTAACTGACATCGTCCGTCTGTAACTCATAATGATGGCAAGATAGATCATTTGGCAATAGAACAGTCGAGTATGATTTCCCAATGCAAAATACATTTTAGAGTCAAATTTTTAAGGACATATATGCGAAGAGACATTTTGATTACTAATTTACTATATTTCTGTTTTTAATGTTTTTACTTTTATATCCGGATACTTTCGTTCATGTATAAAGGACCGAGTTTTGGAAATTCAATCCACAGATTTCTTAAGATTCTAATCTAGCTCTACATCAGTATGGTAAAAAAAAAAGAATATATCGGAGAGAGTAGTCATACCCTAGTGAGAAGGGTACGTGCACGTCTGTGTGTGCATATATACCTAAATATTTACCCGTCATTTTTGATGGGTCACATGCACCAGTACTTATATAATTAACGAAATATCAGAAACAAACCATTACACGCACACACATATACAGTGTGTGTGTATATATATATATATATATATATATATATATATATATATATATATATATATATATATATATATATATATATATATATATATATATATGGTTGAATAAAGCAAATCTTTGGGCATGGTATTTTTTTTTCTCTTTTTGTTAGTTTGAAATATTTCAGCTTCTTTTCCGGCTGGTCATCCTGTCCTCTGTTTTGAAACAAAAACTATCTCGCACATATTTTATAATTCATTTTTGTTATTTAGGTATCAGAACACAAGGATTTCTTCTATTATTCATAGGCCTTGCATTGAAAATAGTATATCTTAAATTAAATTAAATGAGTATAATAAGTTATATTTTTTGTCAGTCACATAATCGTCGTTGGATTTAAATGATATGCGAGTTATGCTAGTGTTTTTTACCATTTTATTATTTTGATTCGTTGGAGATTTTCTCCTTATTTTCTTAATCTTAATCTTTTGTGATGTAAATACCACAATAATTTAATTACGTAGATTGCTGTCTCTAGCTTTCTCCACCACATGTCGTGATATGTACAAAAGGGAGTTGTAAGATTATTCCTTTATCCTTTTTTTTTTTCTTTTCTTTTCCAGATGCAATTATAGTGATTGGTGCGTTGCAGGCATTTCTCATGTATAGATATCGTATCATCCCTTAATAGATAAAATTATTTTTGCTGTCATTTAAATTTCGAAGAATGTGTACTTCTTGAAAACTTTTCTTTTGTTTACGCATCTGTTTTTGTAATGCAATAAGCCAGCTTTCCCAAATGCGGTTTCATTAAAAATAGATAATAGTAATACTCTGACCATGGTATTGCAGGGTCATTTGTGAGAATCGTGTTTAAAATAAGTCCAGCGATTCAAATACTCTCGAAAGTATACGAAAAACGTTATTTTACTTTTTATAACTTTTTATATTTCCGCCGAGACTGACCCAGGAATCTTATGTTCAAATATGATTAAATTTATACGGAAAAGAGTAAATGTCTTTAGCAAACAAAAATAAAAAATGTGGTTTACCCTCAAAAGAAGCAGAAGCTCAACTGAAAGAAGAAATCTTATTTGTAAGAATGTGGGATAATACTTCACGGGAAAATGAAGCGGAAGAACTCGTCGATAATCGCATTTTATTCATTTATATATCGGATAAGTGGGTGGATGAAACAAAGCATGATGAGGAATTGGAGTTATACAGTATATGCACCTCTTAATGTGGAAGTACATAAACTTTGAATTATAAATCCATCATCATTACTTATATATCAAAGTTAGTTCATTGAATAAACGATCTCTCCAAGGATGTTATTTGATTAGAAAGCAAATGTTTTAATTTTCCAGGTACAGGGACTTTTACTTTGTCTTATTTGTTAAAATTTTTCTAGAGTTCCTTGATTTTCACTAGTAGTGACCTGTTCCATCGTTGCTTATCTCCTCTATTCATAGTTGTAAGGAATATAAGCAAGTCCTTTACCATGGCTTAAATGACAAGATCCATTCATGCTTCTGTGCATTGTTACAATAGCTGTGCTGGATTGTATTGTCATTCACCACAAATGTCTGAACTACATGCTCTGAAATACAAAAGGAAATGTCAAAAGTTATTATGATAGTCAACCGTAGATGATATAGAAGTGAAATCAGGAAAATTACAATATTCTAATGTGTGGGCGCTCTTTTTATGTAGAATTAGGTATTTGTGTATATACAACTAGTCGTAATTGTTACAAATACATGTGATATATATTTCTAATTTTGGGGATACACAGCTACACCTTTTCAATTTGTGTGATGCAAACTACCAAGGGGCTTGTGACATTGTGCTACTCAAGAGACAGTATCTGCATACATATCCGCTGTGGTTAACTAGAGGCATTGTCGCATCAAACTTCGCATGTTTGATTTACATATTCGCTCAGTGCGCCGCAGAGTATTTGCATTGACTAAACTCGGATGCTTATATTGTCTTACTGATCTAGTCTCGTACCACGGATTCTGCCAAGGTATTGGGCTTTCAGGTAAACTTATATTTTATTAATTTGCCAAAAATATTCTTCATTACGGAACAATTTGATACGATAAGTGTGCCTCAGTTAATTTATTTAATCTTTTATTGGTGTTCCGTTTGACATTTTGCATGAGAAATGTTCTTTTTATTTTAAATCCAAAGGATTTAACCTCGACTGACTATTTTTGAACTTACAAATGACTTAGTGGATATTTGATTATTTTATGATTTTACGATGAATGCCATTTGAAAATTGGTAAATTGGGAGCAATTTATAATAAAATTTGTGTATTTACATAACATTTTAATTGAAGTTTTGAACTAGGTTAGACAAAAATCATTCATCAAATATGTATTAATTTTTTATCGGAGAGAATTTTAACACTCGTTGGAATATTAATGCCCTGCATTTTCACATTGCCATCCTACGACAATTTATCTATTCATCATAAAGCCATTTATCTGATGATATTATACAACTTATTAGAGGGTTTAAGAGATTGATTTAGGCTGCGTTTTATTATGACTAATGAATGATAAGCCGACTGAAAATAATAGTATTTGGACGTTTTATAGTAGTCTGTGTGGGGAATCAATTATTTATATAAAAGATGTGATGGGATTGGCAAATGTTAAATCCGACTACACATGGTTCATTTCATATGTCTATAAATTAGTTTATTTTGACTTATTTCTGTACATGAACCATATAGGCTCACTATTTTTAATTCAGTTCGATGAAATGTATTGATTGGAAATAAATATACAGTACTTCTATAGACTAATATTGTACTACATAATAATGAAGTGCAACTTATAACGTCACTCAGTGGAAGGTTCAGCTAATAAAAGTAATTTTGATTCATAGAAAACTTAATGGTAGACAAAATCACTATAAAACCTTCGTTAAAGTAAGTATAGAGTTACAAAGGTATTTCGGTGTGACCAGGCTAACACCTTTTCGTCAATGTAAGTACATACATATAGAAGAGTAAAAATCCTAAGGCTAAGAGTTAAATGCTTCATAGTACTTTCTAAACTAAATAATAGACCCGTCAAGCAAAATTGACAATTGTTCTGCAAACAGCGGAATTATTGCGGCAAACATGTAAATAGACCTGTAGTTATCAACCTTGTTTGCCCTATGCACCCCTTTCACCACATGTCAGAAAGTAATTCCCCCTCCTTTCCAAGATTGCCTTAAAACTGCATTCAATATAGTATGGATATGATAGAATACTCCTTTATTTTTTCCCTATAATTCCATAAACATTATAATTTGACACGGATTATTTTTATATTGTCCCTGGGGGGGGGGGGGGCTCAAAGGTAATAAAAAACAAAAAATTCGAACAGTTTTTGTTTGCTAATTTGTGGTCCTAGCTCCCCCCCCCCCCTCCTCCACATCTGAAAGCCTGAAATTTCATTATTTGGTGAATCCCTCTTCGTTGAGAACCCCTATAATAGACGCATGTTTTCGCTGGACCATGTGAGTTATTAACCCAGATTGTGAAATTACAAGAAAAATAATCCCCCATAGAAAACCTAGCCAAAAATTCCCGAAACAAGGCTAAAAAACTTGAAATATGTAATAAGTAGAAAAAAGATAATGGGTCCCTTCACCATCTATTTGATAAATCGTTTCCCTCAATACGTAGCGCTATCCATCGTGGATGTTCTATTCAACTTTGAATGGAGAAAGGCTGAGTTATCCGGTGTTCTTGTTAAAACCCTTGTTGTGTATGATCCTAGTTTTTACTTTATTCCTTTGTCTTCTGTGAAAGTCCGTTTTTTTTTGCGGTACTCATTTACACAATAATAAAACGATTTGTATTTCTTTTACTAAAAGACACATGAGTGTATGTATATATATATATATATATATATATATATATATATATATATATATATATATATATATATATATATATATATGTATATATGTGTGTGTGTATATATATATATATATATATATATATATATATATATATATATATATATATATATATATATATATATATATATATATACACACTCATGTGTCTTTTAGTAAAAGAAATGCAAATCGTTTTATTATTGTGTAAATGAGTACCGCAAAAAAAAAAAAAAAAAAAAAAAAACGGTCTCTCTTTTGGTGTTTACCATTTTGTCTAGTCTGTGGACTTGACGTAATGTTGTATTTTTAAAAACTTCATGTTATAGCCAAAATGTCTGCAATCCATAACTAGAAATCGCTTAATCACATATATCTATCTGATCTATAAACGTGTTCAAATTCAATTGCCACTTATTCGTGTTCAAAGATCTTTTTTTCTACAGGTTAATGGAAGCTGGTGGGTCTTTACTTACCAATATTGAATTTTTTAAGAACAAATTGCTGAGATCAAGGGTAAAAGTAATAACAGCTGTTGTAGAAACAGAAACCCTTGGAGTTAGTGTTGGATTACACCGGGAGTCAGCATTAAGCCCGTTTTCATTTGTGCTGGTATTGGATGTGTTAACTGAAGGGATCAGACATGAATAGTTATGGGAGTTTGAAATGTGCAGATGATTTGGTGATTAATGTTGAAAAGGAGGAAGAATGACAGAGAAAGATTATAGAGTGCCAAGTTACTTTGGGTAGAGGTGGTATGAGGGTAAATACGGATAAGATTGAAGCTATGGGGAGCAGTAAGGAAGGTAGCGACAGGATAGCCATACATGAAAGTAGAGGAGCAGTTCTGGAACAAGTAGAACAATTTAGATACTTGAGATCTATTATAAGTCAGGAGAGAGGATGTGAGGTTGAAGTTGATAGTAGGTTAAAAACAGCATGAGGGAAGTGGAGGGAAGTAGCAAGAATGGTATGTGATTAGAAAATGCTAACCAAGCTAAAAGTCCAGATCTATAGCACAGTAATAAGACTAATGTTGATATATGGTTCAGAAATTTTGGGCCTTTGGATGGAAAGAGGGAGCAAAGTATGAGAGAACAGAGATGAGAATGCTGAGGTGGAGTATTTGAATATCGCTGCTTGGAAGATTGGAAGATGGTGAAATAAGAAAAAGGGCAAGTGGAGTAAAGATTATAGAGATGTTAAGAGTGTCACGACAGAGATGTAGGCACATGTTGAGGATGGATGGTGGGGAGGGAGTGAGGAGTGTTTGGGAGGAACCTGTTAGGGTGAGAAGATCAAGAGGGAGGCAGATAATTAGATGGTGAGATAAGGTAAAGGATGGTATGGAGAGAAGAGGTTTGGTGAAGAGGATGCCTTTGATAAAAGACATTAGAGAGGGCCCACCAGGCACCCGACCCCTTAATGTAGGGATAACCGTGCGAATGAAGAAGAATTTTGATGGGCCTCATTGTTACTACAGAAATGTAATATATGATGTTCCGCAAGTTGTATGACCTTGAAAACAAGCTTGTTGCATCTCTCTTTGTGCCTGAATATAGATCTGTTATTACGGAATCCCTTATTGGAGATCTAAATAAAATTAGTGTATGTTGCACATTATGAGGGATAAAGTTAAACCCTAAGAAGATTGTAAGAAGGTTAAGGACAGTCGCTCCTCAACAACCATATGTTTAATTGATAAGGTCTTCGGTTGTAAACAAAGCATTTAAAATTCTAGTTAGGATTCTTGATTGCAAATTTATTTTTAAGAAACAAATCTGGTCTGTTTCTTTAAAGTGTACAAAAATTGGCAGATTGAGTCTTTTAGAAAATGTTTGGTGACCAATCTATCTTGAAGAAATGTTTTAATTCTTTCATTTTGCCATCTTTTGAGTAGTGTTTTCCTGTCTGGTCTTCAGCTGCTGACTGGCATCTGAATTTATTAGGCAGAAGCATGTGGTCTATTAAATTCCCTATTCCTGATCTGGTTATTAATCTCTGGCACCACCGTTCGCTTAGTTCTTTATGCACATTGCATAAGATTTTCATAATGTGAACCATTCTTTCCATTTGGATCGTCCAACATTGTACCATCCAGTGTGTAGTACTAGGTTCTTGCCTTCTCCCCCATGAGACTCAATACGACACAGAAGTTTTATTCTATCTGAGACCAGATTGTGGAATGGTCTGCCTAATCTGGCAGTTGAATCGGTGGACCTTCATAAGTTAGAAATTATTGCAATTGCTTTTCTGTTGTACTGAACTGGTTCACATTAATCACATTTCTAGTTTATATAAGACTAATCTATTTTAACGTCGTTACTGGTCTTTACAAATTTCATAATCTATTATCAATTATTTCTCATTAATTGTTTGCTCGTTAGTTCACTATTTTCTTTTCGCACTTGTCTGCTTTCCCTGTTGGAGCTTGTATCAGTAGGTTTTCCAATAAGGGTTGTGGCTGGACTAATATTAATGAAAATCGTGTTCTAAGTATCCGCGTTCTTGGATAATTAGGCTTAATTTTTAGAATAGTAGTTATATCGTAACAGTCTTTGAAACTGCTCTTGATGCATATGTTCACATAATTTCGATGGAGTATTTTTAATTGCTTAAGGAGTTTTAACACATGTTATTTTCCCTCCTGTTTTGTCAATTTAGAATGTCTGGATATTTTAGTTGCTCTTATCCGATAACATTTTTTCAGATCTCTATTTTTCTTCTGTATTAATGAATAGAACCGATGGTAGCAGCAACATTTCCTTGGTGAAAATTAAGATCGCATTAGAGAGACCGTCTCTCCAGTGGATGCACACCGTTTGAGATAAGTAACATAAATTCGATGCGCTCCGCCCACCGCCCTACATTCTCCCAGACGCAGAAAAAGATATAAGGCAAAGAATCCCATTCTAACTGTGGTGCAAGCCATATGTATTGGAGTGTTCCCAGCGGTGGGCAAAGAAGGGTCGTGGAGGAAGACTTGAATTGGGGACTTTATGAGAAGGCCGGTTGCCACGACTCTGTTGCCATCTCGGTTGCAAGACTTCCTACTCAGAGCATCCCTGAGTGGTTCTAGGAGTGACGAGTAGCACTCCTGGAGTGGAATGGAGTGTCACTTGTAGAAAGTGAGTGGCACGCCCAATCTTTAGTGCCAGCCGGAAATGGTTAACGTCACTTGTATGTGGCACGATGGAAAGAAAGGAATTTTTAGTGCTCTCTCTCTCTCTCTCTCTCTCTCTCTCTCTCTCTCTCTCTCTCTCTCTCTCTCTCTCAAATGAATTAGGTGTAAGAAAATCTAATTTACTTTAGGCTCTCTTATCCTCCGGATCATTAACAGTTACTTTTGTAACGCCAAGTTGGTTTATTGATACCCCCCCCCCTCTCTCTCTCTCTCTCTCTCTCTCTCTCTCTCTCTCTCTCTCTCTCTCTCTCTCTCTCTCTCTCTCTCTCTCTCGTCATTGATTGATTGATTAGAAAATTTGAAAAGTCATAATTTACCCTATAGTTTAAATCCCTCTGGTCAATGACCATTCTCTTTGTAACGTCAGATTTATATATATATATATATATATATATATATATATATATATATATATATATATATATATATATATATATACTTTCTCTCTCTCTCTCTCTCTCTCTCTCTCTCTCTCTCTCTCTCTCTCTCTCTCTCAAGTTATTAGCACTTCGTAATGCAGCAATATACGGTATTACCACTTATAATAATAGCTGTAGTAGTCAGTTTAATTAATTGACCTCAGGGGCACCCACACTTATGGGCCAGGGGGCTCTTGCCTTCACCCATGAATTTTTTTATGTATTTATGTATGTGTGTGTGTGTGTGTGTGTGTGAGAGAGAGAGAGAGAGAGAGAGAGAGAGAGAGAGAGAGAGAGAGAGAGAGAGAGAACTTCACATATTTCTGGGACTGTTTAATCATCCTTTGGTGTTCGTCTTGTGGACCCATCAGGTCACAAAATCATATACGTGAAATATTTCTTGAATTTTAACTAATGACGGACATGAGTGTGAGGAAGATCAAGTTCCATAATAAATCATGGTCAAAACTTTGCTCTCACTCTTGAAAAACTTTTCGGTCAGAGATATGATGACTGTTTTGTAGTGGTTGGAAAAGACATTGTCATTGTAGCCAAAATTCGAAGTGTTTACCCCAAAGCTGATTTTGTTCATTGTTCCTTACACGGGCTCAATCAGCCTGTCAGTGCTGTTACATCACTTTCTCAGTAGCATGGGGATACCATTAATTGAATCATCACATTTTTCTGTGAAAGACCCTTAAAGAAGTATTCCTCACTTATGCGAAACACGCTTGAATAGCAAATATAAGAGTATTGAATTATTCACTGAAAAAAACTTGAAGACATTTACACTTAGCTATAAGCTTTTCAACTACGGCAACTGGAACTGGCTAGATGACAGACTATACATTAGATATTTTGTGTTTCTAGCTCACATACCTTAAATTTGCCTAATTATCGTATCGTTTTATTAAATTCTTGAACCAGTCACCTAACCTCTTCAAACAGTTCAACATGTCCCACTAGTACAGGAGCGCATTTAAAAGTTGTTAAATATAAAAAGTGCACTGCAGTAAAGCAGATGAACACTTCAGGATGGATGTTTTTGAGATGGTAGCCATGATGGCAGAAAAAAAATAAACATTGACCTCGCTGTACCCGGTATTTTACAAGAACCAATGTGGGAGGAGAAATTTTGGCTGATAGTATATATTCCCTACATCGAGTTTGCTGAAACAGCAAAACTGATTTACTTCATCTTACTAAAGTAAGTAAGGAAGCGCGTATTAACCACGCGAGTTGAAATAGACAACTTTAAGGCTGATACATAATGTCAGTATGATTACTCGGCTACCTAGGTAATCAAGAATTCACTGAATTGTTGCCAGGTACTGAGTTTTATCCCGCCTTAATCCATTTTTTTTTCTCTGCAAGTAATCGCATCGCACAATACAGTAGAAAAGTAAACTTCGGCAAGTAAAAACATTGCTGAAATCCACTGTTTTAGATGAACCACTCTCCGGGTTATGCATGTTCGGCTGACATCAGGATGGAATCAATTTGAGCTAAACAGACATCGTGAGAAATGTAGTTGAAAAGTTTGGTAGCGATTACAGGAGGTTACTGATTCTTTTAAAATTAGCAGCGACTGACTCAGATGAAAAAATGCTTTATTCAACTACACCTCTTTATTTTCTTCCATTCGGCATTATTATGTTCTTCATTTTCAGTAAATTAAAGTTATCCTTATTATATCGTATATTTTTACGCAGTTTATAATTGCGTTATTCTTTCAAGAAAGATTTACTTTCAGTTGGACAGGGTATGGAACTATTGAAAAAAAGTAAATATAATTATCTATATTTTCTTTTATCCATTATGCTTCTCTTGAATTATTGACAATAGCAAAACACACTGCATATGTGTGTGTATGTATGTATAATTGCTTTTTTCACTGAAAAAATACAGGTGCCCATACTGTTTTTGAAATTAACCTGCTGGTTCAAAGGGTCGAAAGTGTGTATGCTCGAGTAAGATTTGTCCTCCTTGGAAAATATGTTGCAGGCGCCCGTGGTCGTTAACGATCCAGTGGTCGTTCCAGCTTACGCCGAAATCATTCTCGTAATTAAAGGACTCAAGTTTATCTAGTTATAAAAATGTAAATTATTTTAAAAAGTGTGATATTTCAGTAATGGCAAAGCGAAATAAATAATGATGAATTTGCCACTGTCTAAACTCGTAGATTTAGGAAATCCTATGATCAGAATTGAATTGTACGCCATTATTAAATATTGACGTAATGCTTCAAGTCAGAAGTAATATTGACTATCTATAGTTTATTATTAAAGTTATTAAAAGGAGATTTACCAGGCCAATGAGCCAAGCTCGACTCTTATTGAGCTGAACCGATTAAATTCGGAAAGAAAGAATATTTATATTAAAGTTAATAGATAAATCAAATATTTGTATAGAAAATACAGCAGATAAACAATAAATAAATTGAGATAGAAAACCTTTAATAATCAGACATTTAATTCATATCCATAAAACTTATGTTTCTTAAAAAAATTCTCAGAAACAAAAATTTAAAATCGTTTAGTAGAACGCTTCCTATTCATGCACTATGAATCATTGGTTGAGACAGTGCTAACTGACTGAATAGACAATCATCTTAGTTTTGCTGTATATTGGCACATATGTAAGGTCCTACGTGATTAACTGAACATTTCCAAATGCCGGGTATCAGTCATTTTAAGACCCAAATTAGTGACGCTGTTACGAACTAAACAAATCTCTGAAAACTAAGAAATAAAATACTGGATGAGATAAATATATATTGGCAAAAGACAAAGCAGAAAATGTGTGGTTTATTATATAGCGTTAACACCCAAGTTCCGTAAGTTATATAATGTAATGGGCTCTATATAAACGACAGTGCTAAAAGTATTTGAAATGTAATATGAAGTGGCAAAGCTGATATCTGATTATTGACTGTAATATTACTACCATAGTTGGGAGTTCAGTATCTCGATTCCAAATAATAGGATTAAACGTCAAATTTTTATCAAACTTATATAGCACGAAAATAACGGAGGCTTTTCCATAATTCTTGTAAGTCTTTTTTATACATAATTTCAAGCCATCAGGAATATAACGATTCAAAAAAGAGGGGATATTATTATTATTATTATTATTATTATTATTATTATTATTATTATTATTATTACTTGCTAAGCTACAGCCCTAGTTGAAAAAGCAGGATGCTATAAGCCCAGGGGCTCCAACAGGAAAAATAGCCCTGTGAGGAAAGAAAACAAGGAAGAATAAAATATTTTAAGAGCAGTTACAACATTATAATACATATTTTCTATATAAAACTTTACCAAAACAAGATGAAGAAAAATAAGATAGACTAGTGTGCCCGAGTGTACCCTCAAGCAAGAGAACTCTAACCCAAGTTATTGAGTTAGAAAAACTCAAATCAGAGGAATAGCTCCCTGTGGCTCATGGTGAACCTACTGGCTCAGTATTTTTCCAGGTATGACAAGTGGAAGGTAGGCGTAGTTTGGGGAGACCTGCGGGTCTTCAACAGTTTTATATCATTAGGTAATCACGAAGACTTTTTGGATACAAAAAAAATATGTATTTTCGGATCCCTCAAAAGTATGGATAGGTTAGAGGTTTAAGCGAACAACTTCATTGGTGAAAGATAAAACAAGTTTATTTTTAGTTTATAAGTATTAATTTCCTGACACAACATGATTGCCACAGACTACTGATTGCAGCTTGCTTGCCCCACTTCACTTTGAAACTTTGGATTTTTAAAGTTACGGATAAATGATATATGACGAAACCCCCGGTGAAGTGGTTTTTCCTTTTTTTCATTATTTGTCTCATTCTAGTTAGTCCTTTGCTGTGATATCCTCACATACAATATATCCATCATTTCCCCCTTCAGTAATTCACTTCATGCAGTGACCCCTGTATTAACCTCTTTCCCTCCCTTTTCTTGTCCTCATTTAATTTTTTAATTGTTCTGCTTCACGTGATTGAAGTTCTGCAGGCTTAGGAAATCTAATTAATCTTTCTCTCTCTCTCTCTCTTTCTCTCTCTCTCTCTCTCTCTCTCTCTCTCTCTCTCTCTCTCTCTCTCTCTCTCTCTCTCTCTCTCTCTCTCTCTCATTTAAAGGCAGTTTAATATACAGTTATTGTAATTGTACATATAAAAAGAATATTTTACGATAATGCTATGGTTTGTGGATAGGATAGGCATATTTTTTTTATAAGTAATTTGGTATTGCTGTTCATCACCCTTTATATACTTAGGCATAATTGTATATATCCTCATATTTGTAATATTTGTACCTCCGATAGATAAATTCTTTTATAAATTCAAAACATACGATTAAAACTCACACAAAGCACAGGCGAGTGGAGGGGTGGTTATTAGATTATTTCGAATTTCAATTCAGAAAAAAGATTAACCTCGGGAAAATATGAACTAAAAAGGAAAGAGTAATTTTTTTGCCTTAGGCTGAAAGTTAGAGACCTCAAGGAAAGTTCACTTATTATTAATCAGTTGACTCCTGTAGAGCGTAATCTAATACGTTTATGATTATGGCTCGAACGTGTAGTTATTCAACCTTGGGTCTGCCATGGATTTTTTTTTTTTTTATCATGAAGTTATTTGACAGTTTTCCTCCCTACATAGCTTGGATTTGAATTTAAAAAGACATAGAAGTCTACAAAGGTCGAGTTTCTTGTACTGATATGTCTTTCGTGCTTGGTAATAAAGTTAAAGTTGA
>NC_090765.1:4653225-4658225 GCF_036898095.1 Palaemon carinicauda | reverse complement strand
AATTTTGTTTTTCTTGCTTTCTTGGATTATAGATAAAATATCTGAATCTCCCAGATTATTAACAGGTTCTGCTAACCGGGACAAGTCCAATCTTTTTTTTTCATAGGTTTATATTTGTATCTATAACCTTTTCAACCATTTTCCTTTGTTTTAATTCGATATATATACAACTGCTCACTAGCATCAGATCTATGACATACAGTATTAAATATTACTAATGACTGATCTTAAATTCTTCAAGCTTAATGTCTAGATCTACCCATTCAAAATCTTTATCCACAAATGGGTGTATCCATATCTTTAGCTGTATTCTAAGTAGTCATGAATACTTCAGTTGAACTTATCATTTAATCATATTTTAGAATCTAGAGGAAACCTTGTTTTCTTGTATATGACATTGATATTAAAGTATATCACATACATTTTATATATACATGTACACATATGTATGTAGCTATAAAGTAATTAAAAGAATTTACATATTCCTAAAAAAATGGGATACAAGGATAAGAAATATCTATATTAGAGCTAGTCGAGCGTTACCAGTTTTGTTGATAGCTATACCCATTTTCAAAAAGACCTTGAAAATTATACCCACGAATCAGAGATTGTCTACGAGAAGGATATACAGGGATTATAAACATCTTTGATTATGAGACTCATCAATCAAATTTGTATAAAGCGTATTTCTTAAAGATAAGCTTATGGATAAGAAAATGGTTTGTGTTCTGGAGAAAGATACATCTATCAATATGATAGGATCGAAGAAATTTTAGAATTCTATTTTTCCTTTCTCAATGTTAGTTTATAAATTGATGAAAAAAGCTTGCTTTTTACTAGAATTCATGGCACTTTGTGATGCAATGGTCAAAGTTATTTATACCTTTTTTCACATTTCAAGGTACATTAAGATGTAATAGCTGAAATTTTCTTGATAATGGTTTTTCCAAATTGTGGGCTATAAAGTAGTATCGCATTTCCCTTGCATTCACATGAACATTAGGTCGACTACCACATCGGCACGGGAGTTTAAGCTTTTTATTAGGAAAGTTACTACTTCTGTGTTGGACGTGCCCTGTTAACGATCAGTTGACCATCTTCAAATGCTCTTTGGAACTGAAACGAGACTTTTGTAACCTATTACATTAAGTGAGAATGGTCATTTCTTTGTACTTTATTGCAAAATTTATGATACGTTATGGTTATATGGTTTGAGTTTCGTGGGAATGTTCTTTCTCACTTGAAAGGACGGTACTTCAGTATGGTGGGATTTTTGGCAGTAACTGGAAAATCTTTCTCAAAAGCCAATGTTACATTATGAATACAATTTTCTTTCTTAGAATTCAAGGTAGATCGTAAGGTGATGATTAAAGTATCCTTGAAACGTTTTTTCACAAGTACTTTACATTATCATGGGATGGCCAAAATTTTCATAAATGAATGATAAAAATTTCTTTTGAAGTTTGTACCTATGAAGATTGTGTCATGAATGCTTATAAAGTGTCCTTTTCACCCTTCTGTACATATTAGGATGAAAGGGACCAAATTACATAGGGATCTTTTCACACGTGCACAGTGTGATGGAATGTTTTTGTTTTTGTTTTTTAGTAAGAACTGTGCTCTATTGGTTGTTTTTTTTTTTTTATTACGATTATGACATTGTGCCGATTTGGATTAATTTTGTTTAAAACCACAGTTTCACAATTTAGGGTTAAAACTGTTCGCATGTTGTTTTTCAAAGTCGTATTTATTTTAACCAATACTTTATTCTTGTATCAAATAAACTTTAGATCGACACTGTTCTCACCGACTCAAAAAAAGGTTTAACAGATGCCGTGACAACGTAATCCCTACTCGATTGAATACATTTTGAGCGCCCACGGTACCTTAGCCATGTGGTTAATTTTACGTGTCACGAAATAAAACTGTTTTCTCAGTCTTTGACGATATGGAGTGAATTTTCCAAGTTTCCTCACTTGTAAAAATTGAGAGAGAAAGAAAGAGAGAGAGAGAGAGAGAGAGAGAGAGAGAGAGAGAGAGAGAGAGAGAGAGTGTTCATGTGTTTTGTTACCCTTACTTCACCAGAATTCTCTCTCTCTCTCTCTCTCTCTCTCTCTCTCTCTCTCTCTCTCTCTCTCTCTCTCTCTCTCTCTCTCGATTTGATTATTCTATCTTAGTTGTGAATGCATTGTATAATAGTTGAATGACTGTAAAAATGTTCTGTGCCCGCTATTGATTCAACAATGGCTTTCCTTATAGAAAAAACGTAGCATTGTTGTCGATGCACCAACGATAATAGCATCAGCGCACTCTTGTATTCCCCTGATTTTTGTGTTTTAGGGAGCCATGTTGTTTCAGGTTCAAAAGTCCAAATGAACCTTCCATGACCTTTGACTTTTTAAGCTTATGAGATCCTTTAGGCCATTTGCGTCTGCTGCAATCAAGATTTTACAGTTATAGCTGTGTCTATGCGATTATCGCGACCTTGAGTTTCTATCCAATTTTCTTCTTTTATGTGGGTGTCAGGTTGGGACTCTTTTTACCACGACAGGAAAATTGCTCTTTGCTGTCGGATGCCAGGAATTTTATTTCTATCCTGGCAAATTTTACCTAGAATTTTCATGCTGTTATTTTTATCAACTTGAATAGAGTGCTCTCAAAACTCTTGTGCTGCAGTATCCATACACATACAAAAGAACTTAGAAATTGGACTTTTAATAGACTGAAGGATGTTTAATTCCTCAAGGATAAGTAATTTATGCAGGAATTCAAGATGCAATGTTATTTCCTATTTTCTTGTGAGAAGACTCCTAGTTGGAAACAGTCATTATTTTCCAAAGGTCTTTTGGTTATTGTTTGTTTGTGTATAAGATAGAGAGCCATAGAATTCATAGTAGTAACGTGTCTCCAAATCACTTAGAGTATTACAATCAAACGTCCGTTTTATTCAGCGCCCTGATAACGGAAGGTTTGCTTATTCACATACTTAAGCCAACAGTCGATCGTACGAGTTAAAATCTTACAGGACACACACTGAATGTTAATGGCCATATTGTCCGAGACAGGAAATACTGTTACAAGTACCATTGTTAGGTTATTGATTTGGTAAGATTAAGATAATATAAATGTTACTTAGAATCATTATATTAATTCGTTTGTTGTTGCCCTTGTTTCAGCTGAGGGGTTTATTATTATTATTATTATTATTATTATTATTATTATTATTATTATTATTATTATTATTATTATTAGCTAAGCTATAACTGTTGCTGAAAAAGCAGGATGCTACAAGCTCAAAGGCTCCAACAGGAAAAGCAGCTCAGTGTGGAAAGAAAATAGAGAAATAACGATTAAACTAGGTTTGAGAAGTAATAAAAACCAGATGTCAAATATTTTAAGGTTAGTAATCACGTTGAAATAGATCAGACAAACATAAAAAAATGAAGCAAAACTTTATCAATCTGTTCAACAGAAAAACATTTGCAACAAGTTTGAACTTCTAAAATTTACCGATTCAACCATTCAACCACCAGATTAGGAACATCATTCAACAATCTTGTCACATCTGGAATAATACTTTTATTAATTAGTATTTAATCTTATGATTGAGAACTGAATACTTAGTACTAATTACATGATGGTACGGTCTGGGGAAGATCTAAATGCACATGATGGCAGGATAATGAAAAACAACAAAGATTTCACTTAATTACAATGCCAGAGATTAAATCCAAATCAGGAATAAGGAATTTAATAGACAGCAAGTTCCTGTCCAACAAATTAAGATGAGAATCAGCAGCTGAAGACCAGATAGGAGGACAATACTCTAAATATTGTATGATAAAAGAATTAAGACTTTTCCTTGGGATAGAATGATCACCGAAAATCTTTAAATACTTTCTCAATAATATTTTTTTGTGCAATTGAAGAAGAAGCACACCAGATTAGTTTCATTGAAATAAATTTGCAAACACCTAGATTTATAAATTAATTGTATACAGTTAAAAGAGACTTAGTTGATGTAAGGGTCTGAATTTTCAGGAGACACTGACTTTCACTTACAATCGTAATTTGCGTTTTGTTAGGATTCAGCTTCATTCAAGAGAGGGAAGGGATGCTAAGAGAGTAGGATCATCTGCATATGCGACTAGCTTGTTTTCTAGGTCAAACCGCATAATATAATATGAAAATGATGAATCGAAAACTACTCTCAAGAACTCAAATATCCTATTCCATTAATCACTCTCATGCCCATCAACAAATACTCCTTGCAATCCATTGATTAGAAATTTAATAATGAAGCTAGGAAAAGACTCACTTATTCCACTGTCAAGACAGCCCTTAAATCGTGGCTAGTCATGCGAACTTCCTGGCCACAATCAATGTATTTCTATACAGCACTGGAAATTGTAAGATATATGCATCTCAGACTCCAAGGCCATTGCGAAAGCCAAACTGCAAACTAGGGAACAGATGATTATCTTCAGCATACCTTTTTAGACGTTTTGGTGTAAACAGCAGGGCTTGCTCTACCACGGATATATCTTATTTCTATCTTTATAATATCGTATTATTTGTCCGCTGTGTAACTATATTTTTGGAGTTACATTTCTTTACTCACATATTTCTACTATGACCCTTTTGCGTCTTTAATATTGAACGCATGCCACCACTCTCTTTTATTTACTACAGCGATATTCTTGAAAACTATTATGAATATATCGACTACTCCACGTAAGAAAACAAATGAGAAAAATTTCAACGTACAACTTGCATCACTTGATGAAGATGAATGACAATTAATGAAATGTACGAAAAAGACAAGAAATATCTCCATGGATACATGATTAATAGTTCCGATGTAAATACTGGCGTTTCACTGGGTTATGAGAAGAATTAATTTTGTCAAAGGGTACTGCTACACTCCAGCACTTATTGAAAATTTAGTTCAACAACTAATAGATGTCAAGGCTTTTGATTATTAATAAATTGACATATTA
>NC_090765.1:4643225-4645725 GCF_036898095.1 Palaemon carinicauda | reverse complement strand
AGAAAACTACAGTGTTTGTTTTCATCCCTCTCCCCAATCCCCTTTTTTCTCACCTCCCCTCCTCTCCCTCCTCTCTTCATGCCCCCTCCCCTATAAGCCATTCCCCATTGTTTCCGAGATCTCATGTGATCCAATTGGCTTACATCCACTTATTCCTCTTGTGATCACAAATTGCTGTTGAAAATGTCCTCGTAAGTCAATGTACGTACGCTAGATTTTTCCACATTTATTTTATCTCAATTTTCTCTTATATTAAACGTTCGTTGGTAGATACTGTCAACGTTGCAAGGGAGGGTTCGAGTTGGCTTATGGGCTTGGAATTTATGAGAACAGTGTGTTATTTTTATCATGTGTGTTTTTTTCACTTCCTCGATTCGACTATTTCTTTATGCACGTCTATTACAACTGGAGCTTGGGTATAGGCATTGCTATTGCATTAGTAGGGTTGGTGGGTGTTCGTTTTGAAAGACCCTCGAGACGGTTAATTTGGGTTTTATAAGAAGCGAGTATTTATAGTTTTATTTAACTAACCAGACTATTTTAAACATATCAATATCAGTCAGAGCTATGAGATAAAATTTCGAAAATTACGTCAACAATTATTATATTATATAATTATGTTTTGCTTGAGTGCCAAAGAAAAAATGAGGTTAAGCTTATTAGAACTTTCAGTCGAAGGGTTTTAAGACTAAAAGAATTTCAGTTAACAGGATCTGATTGTCAACACCCCATGAGATCCTGAATTTTTTTATTTTTTAGGTTTATATAAATAAAAATAGAGTAAATAAAGTTTTATCAAATAGGAAAAGACGGGGGTTTCTTCTTAGAAATGCTCAATATAATGATAGTAAACATATTTTGATGATAATAGCCATATCTTTAAAATAAGCGTAAGAGCCATGTTAGTAGACATTCGCACTTGATACGGGTAATGGAGTGAGATCCCTGAATGTCAAAAAGGATATAAGGAACAGATTCCTGAATTCGACAGGAATATGTACGGTGAAGTGTCATAAACATATTATCTCTCTTGATGGCTCAGTTGGTAGAATCCTCGCAGGCATGGTTTTCGGCTGAATAGGCAGGGGTTCGAATCTCTGCCCGGCCGGAAGCTATTGCCTATTGCCATAAAATGAATTCCAGTGGATATTTAATCCTAAGATCGAATTCTCTATTAAATACCATTGTCGTTGATAATTACATTGATTGAAATTAAGAGTGTTAGTGATATATATTCATCATATATGTATGTATATATATATATATATATATATATATATATATATATATATACGATATATATTTTTTTTCTGTCACGTTTATGTGGCGAGGGAGTATTCATACCCTGGTAAGAGGAGAGTACACACACTTTCACAAATTTCTGAACTAGTGTGTGGTAATTAGGAAAGCCGGAGAAAGTGGGAAGGATTGAATATGTGTGTTAGCATATCTATTTAAATATATAGACAATTTTTACGGGTTGGATATAATAATAATAATAATAATGCTAATAAAAATAATTATAATAATTATTATTATTATTAGTATTACTATTACTATAGTAGACTTGATATAAACAATATCACCTGTAAAAGGGAAATGAGAATTTTTTAATATTGATGGTATGGTTATTATTTAAAATGTATTTCTACGCTGTATACACTTGACTTTCGTCTTAATATATTCATGTTAAGATGCGTATTTCCTTTTCATTGGGTGTTCCAAAGAATATTTAGTATTCTTATAATTCCAAATCATTTTGTTTTTAATGATTCTTGAGTATTTTATTTCATCCTTTTTCGCCTCTTTGTGTGTGCTGTAACTCCGAACATGATATATACTTTCCAGAAGGAATTTTAAAAGTTATAGTTACCGTCTAAATAAAACTCCTGATTATTTGCTGTTATTAGAAGCTCGAGCGCTTTCTAATGGGTTATAATGTGTAGTTAATAAAGTTAACCCCTTAATAAGTGTCTCTAGTTCGTACTTAAATGTTAACAATGTTGCTTTTCGGAATTGATGACATGATATTGTGACAATGTTTGAATCAATTAATCATTCAATCTTTCGCTAGTACAGTTATAAATAGGCCGAAACTATATTTTTTTTTCTTCATTTCACTTCTTTTTCTCTCAACTCTTTCAGATGTCAAAGACTATTTGTCTCAAATGAATATTTTACTCGCAACTCATATTAATGTTCACGTACCTCCAATAACATTACATTTTCTCACATCTTTTCCGAATTCCACCTGTGTTGATTTTATTATATATATATATATATATATATATATATATATATATATATATATATATATATATATATATATATATATTATATATATATAAAATGTATGTATGTATGTACACGCACACACACACACACACACATATATATATATATATATATATATATATATATATATATATATATATAAATATATATATATATATATATATATATATATATATATATATATATATATATATATATATATATA
>NC_090765.1:4615725-4635725 GCF_036898095.1 Palaemon carinicauda | reverse complement strand
ATTGTTGGAGACAGTCCGAACAACAGAGCCAATTCTTGGTCTTTGAAATGCAAATTTTTCCTCTGTCACCTACAAACATGATGACCTTCCATTAACATGCACTAATTACCACTGTTCGGCCACTACGTACAATTTACGAATACATAACAACTTATTTGGGTATTTCTCTTAAAAAAAGAAAAACAACCGAAAACTAGAAAAGCACTCAGAGTACGGACCTCCGCCACGGCAGCCTATTTCAGTCATCCTTTTGCTCGACCTTGACCTTTGACCTGGGATATTCAAAACTGAATCACTTCCACGTCTCAACATAACAATTAATGCCTGAAATTTTCACTACTCTATGAGTAAAATTATGGCCGGGAAAACAGACAAATGGACAAACAGGGGGCGGAAACATAACCTTCCCCCAACTTTGTAAGCGGAGGTAATAATCTTATAATGATAATGTTCGCAGCCCAGGCAAAGTAGCAGCTGACCGAAAGAAAGAGCATCGAAAGAACATTGTAAAAAGAAAGAAGAAAGAGCTGGTGTTGCAAGAAAGGTATGTAGGTGATAGCGCAAAAAGAAAAGGCATGCGATAATGAAGGCAGGCAGGCCTACTGATTGGACGTCTATGATTATTGAAATGGCAGGTTATAATCAGAGAAAATTGGAAGCTAATAATGATAATTTCAAGCGAATAAGAATCCATGTATTGTTTAATATATACCGCCACAACGAGAAAATTTTCCTCTTTGCATTTGCATGCTGTACGTATTCCACGCACCATTTGATTAGAAAAAAATATTTTAATATTAAGAATTGATAATGGACATTTTCACTCGTAAAATTTATAATGTTAATGTAGTGAACACTGAAAAATATATGAAAAAATTCTAAAAGCCCCATTTCGTTCAAGAACCCCCCAAATAGGACGTAATAGGGACACGCACTATGTCCTGTTTTGGGGTAAATGTCAGAAACCCATCAATTAAGCTAGGGTTATACATTCATAGTCTCCGCTCTGCAGGGGTACGTGTTCCCACTTGGTGAAGGAAAGGTTAATGTCCATTGAATTGGCTTAACTTTGAAAGAAAAACTGAGTGTTACAAATGACCATGATTGAATTAAATGTAACTTAGAAAATGAGGGAACCTTAGGATTAATTGGATTTTTTCCAGAATCATGTTCCTATTCTTTTTGTTCCAAAGTTAGTTTCTTCTGTCGATAACGTTAACATAAAATTTGACAGCTGGTTATTTTTTTAGGAGTCAGGGAAACCTAATTTAAAATGTCTATAGAATATTTTGAATGTATCTGAATAATCTAATTACCCGTGGGATGCTGTTCTTTGTTTTATGCATCACTCCTGAACTTGTGACATTTTTAGAAGAATTATAATCCTCCTCCACATACTGGTGCCTACGTACGGTAGAAAAGCAAAAATGTGTGGTATGTGCAAATATAAAGCAAATTTCTGTTAAGTCCTAAGGGCCATAATGAATATAATTGACTTGAATAATTACGAGTAACAGCGAGGTACCTAGTTCATCCAATATACACCCAACAATTTCGCTCGACATCTGCGACTGGTCGTCCCATATTGACGTTGGGTTGACGACATAACAGTGTTATTTCACTTGTGTCCAATGTGGTACATTATTGATTCATTTTGGAAGAGAGCACAGTGGTAAATTGTGCATTCTGTAACGCTTTCCGTTTAAATGCACACCCGATTTGAGTCAGTTGCAATTCTGCCATTATGTTGTAATGAAGAGCATGTCTGTCATCAAGTTATGGCCATATTTCACCTTTTCTTGATTCTCTGAACTATATTAATTGATATTTTTCATTCTGTCAACATTGGACGTCTTTCGCTACATGTATACATATTGTATAGGAGTACTTTTACAACAAATATATAGTCGTGAAGTGAAGAATTCTATTCTTTTGTAATTCATTATCCTAACTATCTTATAAAAGAAGCGTTGAATAGAAAGAGAGATAGAATTGGATTTTGAGAGAGAAAGCACAATATGCGTGCAATGGACAGAGTCATCTTGCTGGTAGGAGAAAGATTAAGGGTCGTGGGTTTTATTTAGGACTGGCGGGGTAGGAGTTGGGGAGAGTTAAAGAGAGGCTGATGTTGAAAGGAAAACGGAGGAAGCAGCTTTGAGTGAGGAAACATCGCAGGAAAAGAGGAGGAAGAAAAGATGGGTGAGGTGTTGGAAAAGATAAAAAGAGAGTACAGACCCTAAGAAGATTTCAAATGCGGTATTTGAAGAAGTAAGCCGTTATAAGCCGTGAGCTTATGGAAGCATTTTGTAGTTGCTGAAGTTGCTTTTGGGTGGTGTTTTGTTCGTTTCTGGAAGTGGAACTGGAACATAAATGTTTGAAAAAAGAAGAGTTTAAAATCTACGACTGTCTAATTTGTTATGTTATGATCATTGTAAAATGCAGTGCGTTAACGATACCAACCTACGTGAGCTTAAAAGTTGGATCGTTCTGGGCAATGAAAAGAAATAGTTCTTTGATGTACTGTAATGGGTTTCATTTTCTCCGTTAGTTTTGAGTCAATATTTACATTGTGTTAAACTGATCAAACTAGCTGTAATACATGCAACCCAAGCCAATTCCCTTCATGCAGAAGAGTATGAATTGACTACGGAAATTTCCATACTTTCTCTTTTGATCATCATTCTGTTAACCTAGTTTTCTTTTGTTTGTACAAAGAGAATTCGATTACCAGGATCGTCTGGAGGTATCTAAGCTAGCGTGACCTTAAAGAACCATGTTGCTGAGAAAAAATATGACTTTTATTTTCTAGTTTGTGTTCCCAAAAAGACGAGATTATTGAAACAAAACAAAAAAAATTCTTCTTGTCATATTCATTGTTCCTCAAAATCGAACTCTGTATTTTCATTTATCGTTAACTATCCTATTGTATTCTTCATTTATTATTAACTATCCTATTGTATTCTAAAGGTCTTTCCATTAACATATTGGAAAATTGCTGTTGTAAGTTTGGCTTTCAGTACATATTTTGTATGATGAGCTGTCATTATTTTATTTCCCAAATAAAACAATATATTAAAATCCTTTACCGCGGGTTCCCGCATTTTTTGCTTCTAAATCTGTGGTATTGTAGAAAATATTTCCGCATTCTGGCATTGGCAGTATTTTTGCTTGCATTAACTTGGCTGTGTGTAAAGTGTTTCCACTGTATGGCATTGCGAGCAATTTTTTTTTATAAACATTTGGCATTGTGTAAAGTATTTTTTCAATATGACATTGCCGGCATTATTGCTTGTATAAATCTAGCATCGTTAAAGTATTTCCACATTACAGCATTGGGAATATCTTTCATTTGAATGTGTGCCCCCGTGCAAAATATACCCACCGCATGAAATTGCTCGTATTATTGCTTTTTATAGATTTCGTATCATGTTAGATATTTCCTCCACAGTTCCAGTATTTTCTTTTAATCCAAAATCGTATGATATATTGCCAGTATTTCTGCTGTAAACATTTGTCATCGTGTAAAGTATTTCCATGTATAGCTTTGCTGGTAATTTTACTTGTAAGAATTTAGTTTAGCAATAAGTATTCCTACCATGAGGCATTAACTGCATTTTTTATTATGTCAATTAGGGTATGTAGATTATTTTCACTGTATGGCATTGGCAATATTCTAACTTGTAATCACTTGGCTTCATGTAATTGCCAATCGTTTTACTTCTAGAGATCTGACGTCTTGTGAAGTACTTCCACCGTGTGGCATTGCCAGTTTTTTACTTGCAACATTTGGCACTGCGTTAAGTGTTTCCACTGTATTACTAGCAGTAATTTCACTTATAAACATTGGGCACATTGCCACCACTACAGGGCGTTACCAGTATTCTTGCTCGTATACATTTGTCATTGTTTAAAGCACTTTCATCGTTTGGTATTACCAGTAGATTTTGGCATCTTTTAATGGATTTTAACTGTATGACATTTCCGGTATATTTGCTTGTAAATTTTTAACAAACTGAAAAATAATTCCACCATATGCCATGTACAGTATAATTTTTAACCATTATGGGTTTTGTGGAATATTTCTATTGAATGTCATTGTCAATGTTTTTGCCTGTAAATACGTGAAATGTGTGAAATGCTTTTGTATGCTTTGCCAATATCTTCGCTTTTAAACACTTGGCATTGTGGAATTTTATTCACCTAATGGCAGTACAAGTATTTTTGCATATATGGATTTGATATTGTGTTAAGTATTTTCACAGTTTGCCAATATCAGAACTATCTTTAGTATAAATTTTGTATTGTAAAAAGATTTCCTACCTTGTGGCATTGTCAGTGATTTTGCGTGTAGGCATTTGACATTATTTTTATATTTGCACCGTCTGGCATTGCTAGTACATTTGCTTTTTTGCATCTTAGTTTATGGTTGGTATTTTTACAGTAGGGCATTACCAGTCAATTCACTTAGATATTTGCTACTGAGTACTGTAAATCATTTTCACCGTTAAGCATTGCCTTTGTATCGATAGCATTGACAATATTGATGCTTAAAATTAGCTTTTATATATTCTTAAGCATTTATCATCTTATTTAGTATTTTTAACGTGTGGCATTTGCAGAAAGTGATAAATACCCGATTTTATCAAGCTGGATATTGGACGTTTTTGGAATTACTATCGTAGAAAATTTCCCTAATGTACTGTAACCAGTTACTGTACTGTTCGTGTCTTGCTTACTGTTATTTGTGTGCCCTTTAGGAGTAATATTATAGTACTGTTACTCTCATTTATATAGTTTTCAAGCAAAAGTGCTTCACTTCTTCCATTTTCATTACACCAGATTTTACGAACAAGCAGTTTGTTTAAATTATTCATTCCCCATTTCCATTGTTTCCACAGAAGAGTAGTTGGTTTGAACTTGTCATTGTAAGTTATTTTTGTATCCAGCATTGAAACAGGGTTATTGTTGTTTTATTTTGTTATTATTTTCTACTCTTCATATAATTTCTATATATTTCAATTGATTTTTCCCTTATTAACTACTTGAAATCATTTTATCAATATCAAATAAACGTGCAAAGATAAATTGTAAGTAAAGTTAATGGCGTGATAACTGTCCTGATAGAAGTCATAACTTGTACCCAAGCATTTTAATGAGTTCTATGCAACTACAATAAGATTATTCTAACGTTTACAGTGTAAATACTATGAAGGCCTATGAGTTGATATAATATCATCTAATGAAATATTGCGTTATTTTCTGTAATAGTCATCTTTTGAGACCATAGAAAAATTATACTCTCATATCATTGTTTACATGTCTCTTAATGAATTTATACCATTTTCTATGAGAGAGAGAGAGAGAGAGAGAGAGAGAGAGAGAGAGAGAGAGAGAGAGAGAGAGAGAGAGAGAGAGAGAGAGAGAATTACTAATTGTAAAAATAAATGCATAATATGTAACATGCAAAGTTGGATTGGAATGAAAGCGATGAATTAACGTGAGGAAATAAGTTGAATACTGCAGTGGAATAGCATCAGCTATATATATATATATATATATATATATATATATATATATATATATATGTATATATATATATATATATATATGTATATATTTATATATTTATGTATATTTATATATATATATATATATATATATATATATATATATATATATATATATATACTGTATATATATATAATGCTCAATGAAAATACAGAGAGACAACAAATAAGAGTTATGAACGAGCCTGTGGAGACCGTTAATGAATATACAGTACGTACTTAGGACAGACCATAAGTGTTTCCCCAGGACACTAGACAGAAATTAAAAGAAGAATTAGCATGAGATAGAGGGAAGGGTATTTGGTAAACAAAATGAGATTATGAAATGTAAAATGCCACTTTCTTTAAGAAGAAAAGTATTTAATGAGATGGTCTTACCAGTATTAAGTTATGCATCAGAAATTAAAGCCTTAAAACACAAGCTCGTTACAAGTCAAGAAGCTATGGAAAGAATAATGCTTTGAATAACACCAAGTGACAGAAAAAGAGCAACATAGATACGAGAGCAAACTAAAGTGGGTAGATATTGTAACAACTTATAAGAAAAAGAAATGGACATGGACAGAACATATAATGGGAATGAGACACAATAGGAGGACGTTAAGAATAACAGATTGGGTCCCTACAGATTATAAGAGAAGCAGAGGAAGGAAGAGAAGACGATGGATCGAAGAACTAAGGAAGTTTAAATACGCAGATCGGCACAGAAAGACCATAAACAGACGCAATCCTGAGGCCTTTGTTCTGCCGTGGACTAGTAACGGCTGATATATATATATATATATATATATATATATATATATATATATATATATATATATATATATATATATATATGGGAATAGTAAATATTCAAATTAGATATAGTATTGGGTATTATGAAAGTAGTTTTAGTATGACTGTACAATTAATCATGCAAATGAGAATTAGTAAGCGCATAACCCTTAACCTAATTTTAACGCGAGAGAGAGAGAGAGAGAGAGAGAGAGAGAGAGAGAGAGAGAGAGAGAGAGAGAGAGAGAGAGAGAGAGAGAGAGAGAGCCTAATGACCCAAAGGACATGGCGAACGCATCGTCCTTGAAGCAATTGGAATGAAGGTCATAGGGTCATTCAAATTTTCGACTATTTGTGCTGGATGTTTGAGTTTTTAAGATAAAGATTAAAATAGCCGAGAAAATTATAAATAGAAATATAATATATGGAAGAGAAGAACATGCTGTAAACAATAGCAAATAAATAAAAAAACCAAGTAGATAATGGAGGAATAAGTGATATACGATAAAAAATACTCAAGTTGGCTAAAGATAAAGCGGGAGAGGGAGATGATGAAAGAGAATAGACCGTTGAAGAGAGGAAAGGATATAAAAAGACAAAGGAGAATAGGATAGAGCAAAATCAAGATGAGGTATTGATAAGAGAATAAGAATAGATTCAGATAGAAAATTCTGTGAATTATCATTGTAAACAAGAATAATGAAGTGATAAGACACCATTAAGGAAACGAGAAAAAGAAAAAACACCGAAAAAGCGAACACGAAAAAGAGTATTTTTTTTTTTTCTAAAGTTGACAAATGGAGAAGATTTCCCGGGTTGTGCGGAGAATGAGGTAAAGAAATTGAGATAGCTGCCAATATGATTGTGAAAAATGGCGGGAGGATAAAGAAGGAAATAGGATAATGCAGGATGGCAGCAGGATTTTGCAGAATAATGAACACTTTCCCTTAGCTGGACCCAGTCTGAGAAAAGGACTCATCTGAAAATGGATGCATCAAAGCTTTTATGATTGTTCAATGGGCTCCTTAAATATAAAGATGCCAGGAATGTCTTTACATAAGGAGTTTAAGATTGGAGAATGATTTGGCAGAACGATGCTGGTAATCTCTCCCATATAATAGAGTGAATGTTGGTTTATATATATATATATATATATATATATATATATATATATATATATATATATATATGTGTGTGTGTGTGTGTGTGTATATATATATATATATATATATATATGTATGTATATATGTATATATGTACTGTATATATCATCATCATCATCATCTTCCACTACGCATATTGACGCAAAGAGCCTCATATACTACACTAGTGTCTCCCAATGTTGCATAGAGAATGATAAGAGAGGTGAGAGATCTTCAGTTTTTCCTATCCTATCTTGAGAATAACGTGACCTAAAGAGATGCTTTAGTTTTCGTAAATGCAGAAATGAGCATTATATCACCGACGGGGACACTTTTGGTTCTTGTTTTATGTTTATTGTGTACATAAAACAACGGAGTCGGTGGTCGTAGTTTCTGAGACAGGGAAATGAAAGAATACCAGGACAAAATAATATACTATTTTCATATAAGTTCTGAATGATAGTATCACAATTCGAAATGATAGACCTTAGTTTTTCAAACTATAGAATGATAGCGGGATGAGATATGTGATATGGCAAGATAAACAATATATCAGTTTCTTTTTGTATTAAGCGAGAGTGATATGCCAGTAAGATATTTCTGCTTTTTGGTAAATATAGAATGAGTGGATGAAACAAGAGAATTAGTTATCATATCAATTACATTTAAAAGTAAGAATAAAAACAAATGTGAGCAGAGGAAGTGATAAGTTTTTAGATAAACTGAAATAATTGATTGATAAGTTTTATAATGCGTGGTGGATTAATTTTGCAATTGAGTGATAAAACATGACTGCCAAGTCTGGTCAAAATCGGTATAGTAGTTTTGGTGTAAAGTTGTCCACAAACAAACAAATAAATAAACTAACAAACAGACGGCAGGTTGAATACTTACCCTTCGCAAAATCTTCGATTTTGGCGAAGGCAATATCCTTAGGATGATGCGAGACATAAGGTCTATTTTTAACGGCCATTTGAATAAGATTAGACTAAACAAAATGTTATAAAATAAAGTAAAATTGATTTGTTGCATGATATACATGATATATATGTAAGATATATTAAAAAGAAACATTAATGAATGATTGAAATAAGTTAAGAAAACAGATTAGTAGTATCTGGAACTAGAAGGTAAAAAAAGGGAATGAAATTCATTTACGCAAAAGGCCGCCAAGAGAAAGCGAAAAGAGCCAGCCGTGATCGAGAGAATAAGAGTAAAAATGACTAGAAGGAAAAATGCCAAGGCAATGGAGATTAAAGAGATTGGATGGAAGTATGCAAAGGTGTAAAAGCAAAGTAATAAAAGTTGCGGAAGATATATGGGGGTCATAAGAAGCGTAAGAGACGCAGGTGAAGAGGGAAAGCATTAACGGGATTAGGTGTTAAGAGCGAGATGCTGGTGCACAGCTCCGAAGATGCGGGATTACGATGCTCGGAGGTTTATGCCAGGGAAGCAAAGTAAAAAGAGCGGTGGGAAAGACGAGACAGATAACAGGGGAGATAATCGGAAATTGAATTTTTATAACTGTGAAGACAACGATTAATTGAATAGAGGAGGGAGATGATTGACAATACAACTGGCGATTCAGTAGATAGGGAGAATGCATGGGAAGATAATTTGTGAAAGGAATCTATTTAGACGATAATTGGGTAGATAACTGGGGAGGAGTGAATGGATAGAGGGGATAACAGTTGCTGTGAAGGATGAGGAAAGGACTGGGAGGATACGTCTTGAGAGATTGAAGTAGGAAGCGTATTGGGAAGAATAACTCTTAGCCAAAGGAAAATTGGGATGATTGACTAAATAAGTGGTTATTGTGTGACTGAAGAAAATTATTAGAAAAATAACTTTTGTGCAAATGTATGGCCTAGATATTTCATAAGAAAAATAGTTTGTAAATAGGCATGGAGGAGGAAGGGTAGGTTAATTAGTGAATGAAAGGAGAGAGAGAGAATTGGACAAATAATTCATAAAAATGGAGCATTAAGATAATTGCATATGATACAAGAAAGGCGATGGATGGAAAATGTATGTGAAATATTGTTGAAATTATTAAATTATAGTATATTGGTGAAAGCAGTGTAGAAAGTTGGTAAATAATTTGCGGCAAAATGTATGAGTGACGTAAATGGGGCTGTGTTATACTGTAATTCTAAACAGGTATGAAATGGTAGGGATTAGTGATTAGAAAAGAAAGGTGATGATATATTAATGAAGAAGATCCGACGTGGTAAATGACCTGCGATAATTATCAACAGCCTGATATTGGGAGTGAAAGTGTTAGATGTTGTTTGTCATTGAGGGAGGGACGACGAAGCTACACTGGAAAAGAAACGAATGTAAAAGGAGAGAAAAAGTGGTGTATGTTGGCGGCATTATGGAAAAGAAGCGGTGATGGAGTAGTGAGCTTGGCAATGTTCATGCTTATTGACAGAGGAGACTTACCAAGCGGAAGTAAAAAAGTGAGAGGAGGAGGAAAGAGAGAGGAAATGAAATTGAGGATTCTTCGTGCAAAAAGGTGTTGGTGATAATGCGTACAAGTTCTAAGGGAATGAAAACAGAGGGAAAGATTAAGACTTTATCTTTTGTTACAAAATAAATTTTAAGCTCTAGTGGGGACTTCAGTATAAACAGAGGAACCGAAGGGAAAAGCTAAATGAAGACAAAGGAATATCTAAGAGAGTGTCATGTAAGAGGAAAGGGTCAGTTCATAAACGAATAAAGGATAGGAAACTCGATTTTTGCAAGAAAGGTAACTGAAACTCATTGTAGTTGAGCACCAATCAGCTTTGATTTAGTAATGACGATTGCAAAGTAAGTCGCAACTTATAGGGATATACTGCAATCACAATCATTGCAGCCGAAGGACAAAAGTCTCAAACATGTCTTTATTCATGGCTGGGGTTTGGCCATTTTCATCACCATTGTGGCAACAACGGATTGGAGATGGTGGGAGATTTTAGACATGACTCACAGCAAGCCAACCTAGTATGGGTGTCCCTGACTAGTTGGTTACAGCTTTGCTGATGATAGCGATACGCAAACCCTTTCGGGGGTGTGTGTATGGATGAAAGTGATTTTTTTCTCTATTATAAGGTAATAAAGGTAAATGGAATCTAGGAAGGTGCAGATTAGAACATTATTGCGGCGGAGGAATGACAGAAACAATTGATTCACTTATCTATTAAGAATAAGTGCAAGAAGTAATTAAAGAAGTCTGGATTTTATTTATGAATTTGAGTTGTATAGCCTGGCGCTGGGTTCTGTGAGACAATTCAATACCCAAGTGCAATGGGAGGGAAAACAATGATGGTTATAAGAGGTTGGATAGCAAGATGGATGAGGGGATGTGGGTGTGGTGGAATTGGGAGAAGTTGTAAGGACTAGAAATAGATGGAGAAAGTGGACTCGAGAGGCCGACCCTACAACACAGTGGGACTAATAAGGTCGAAAGAAAAAGAAATGAAGTGGGAACTGATGTAATGTAGATCGATATAAAGCAAATGCAGTGAAGGCCTGAAGGAATTTTGCAGACCTTCCGTCGCGCTGTAGGCGAATCGAGAAAGGTGGCAGGATATTCATGAAAGAATTAGAAGGGAAGAGCAATGTCTATAGAGAGACATGTGATGATGCAGTATATTAACGATTTAATATTTCAATTCTCTATTATTGAAGTTACGTGTGGATACTTAAATGCAAATTAGGGAGAACTTGTAAAAGGTTTGAAATGCATTCGTTGTGTAGTGAGTGTAGGTTAAAGGAATAGGAAACGTAACATCCTGATGTTTCGTGAGAAAATTGGGAGGGGGAAGTAGGGTATAAATATGCTGATTGGAAAGCTTGCAAGCATGAGCGTGCGTTCAAGATATTGGTAAGTGAAGCAATGCGAGTGTACATAGGAGGGGTGAGGTGTTTGGCGCAGGCTGTTGGTGGGGTAGACAGTTGTTACAGGCTTTTCATGTATGGAGCTTACATCGCTGATTCAGCAGTTATATGTTGTTTTTCTCTTTAGGGACATTATGCGTTCGTCTGTAATTCCCTTCACCCTTCTTGGTAACTGAATCAGAGACTACCTTCCAATTCTTAGTTTTGGTTGTCTCTGTCCACAGTCCGTCTGCCAGATTTCCTGTCTCTGTTATTTTAAAAATTTCCATGCAGTTAAGTAAACATAAGTTTCTCTTTATGGTTACTTTTTTTAATTTATTTTCTATATCTTCAAACTATTAATCTATTGTTAATTGTTATATTACATTGAAAAAACAACATTTTTTTTTATTATAGAAACATTTTTATTGTACCATCTTTTTATTTATTTTATTTTATATATATACTATAATTTCTTCGTTGATAGTTTATTGAATGTAGGCCATACAGTATATCTGCCCATGAAAATCGACTCCTCTTTTTGCCATTAGTTCAATAATATCTTTTATTCGTAAGCCGTTCTCTATGCCAGGGCACCAGCCACCAGTTGAGATACTACCGCTAGAGAGTTATAGGGTCCTTTGACTGGCCAGACAGTGTTATGTTGGATACTCTCTCTCTCTCTCTCTCTCTCTCTCTCTCTCTCTCTCTCTCTCTCTCTCTCTCTCTCTGGTTACGGCTCAATTTTTCTTTTCCTACAAATATAACTCATACACCTGATAACACTTGAGACTACCAGACAAATCTTCTTTGCTCAAGGGGTTAACTACTGCAATGTATGTGTTCAGTGGCTACTTTCCTCTTGGTAAGGATAGAAGAGACTCTTTAGCTATGGTAAGCAGCTCTTCTAGGAGGACAGTCCAAAATCAAACCATTGTTCTTTAGCCTTGGGTAGTGCCATAGCCTCTGTACCACTGTCTTGGATTAGAGTTCTCTTGCTTGAAGGAACTCTCAGGCTCACTATTCTATCTTATTTTTCTTCCTCTTGTTATTTTTTGAAGATTTATTGTTTATATATGAAAGATTTATCTTGATATTGTTACTCTTCTCAAAATATATTATTTTGATTATTCATTACTTTTCTTGTGGTTTATTTTCTTATTTCCTTTCCTCACTTTGCTATTTTCTCTGTCGGAGCCCCTGGCTTATAGTATTCTGTTTTTCCAACTAATTTTATAGCTTAGCAAGTAATAATAATAATAGTAATATTAATAATAATAACAAGCTCCCAGAGAGTTTTTGGTGTTTTCACTGCCTCCTAATATTTATAAACTTGTCAATATTGCCTTATGTATATACACATAAATATAATAAGACTTGGATTGTCTTCGCTCTCATAACAGTTCTTTTTTGCTTACATTCATAGTTGATTTGCTTAAAGATTACGTATGAGCAGCAGATTCTAAGTAGAGTGAATTTTTACTGTGCTTATAATACCGTAGATACCAATTTTTTACACATATGATTAGATTCTACGACCAATGAAGAACAAACAGTTGTTGACGTGGCATTCTTACCGGTTTTTTTTTTTTTTTTTTTTTTTTTTTTTTTTTTTTTTGTGTGTGTGTGTGTGTGGTTTCAAAATGGTAATGGATCCACATAAATTTCACAAATCATTGGAAATGGCAGTCGCACTTATCATTTATAACCTAACGTTTATTTAACTTCCTTTATATATTGCCACAATTTGGTGTTTCTGGTTTTATTATGCAGAGTACGTTCCTTATAATAACTTCCAATAGTTATATTTTTCTAAATTTGCATGTAGAATATTTTTGTTTCATGATAACTTGTGTTTATATCCTAGTGTTTGATTACACTGAAATTTGCACGGTATATAGTGTACATTATATAATGCACATCATGTACACTTTACATATCTTGCCCTCTCATCAAAGGTGCTAATATGTGGTAACATCAATTGCATAAGAAGTATATCAATTTTAGTGATAAGCTCTTTTTTTCAACCATACGGTTTACTTGGCACTTTTGATTAATTGGTATATCCCCTTTTCTAGACGGATATTCAATTTTACTGAAGTTGATACCCTTTCAAGGCTTGTTTCATAAGCGTATACCTTATTATATATTGAATTAATAATACTGGTGATAGTAATGATAATAATAACAATATTAATAGCGTTAATAGTAATGATAACAGTAATAGTGATATTATTATTGATAATAATGATAATACTACTGATAGTAATGATAACAATATTAGAGATAATGATAATAAACGACCAATATTAAATCAACATTACTAAAATTACTTTTCAAACTACATTATGTTTAAAAGAGAACATCCCTCGTAGAGAGAGAGAGAGAGAGAGAGAGAGAGAGAGAGAGAGAGAGAGAGAGAGAGAGAGAGAGAGAGAGAGAGAGAGAGCGTGCACTTCAAAGTCAATCATAAATATTTCCAGTAAAAATGTTTGAAATTTTGCGAATTCCCACGGCAATTAGAGTCTTTTATATTTTTTTTTCCTTTTTTTATTCGTGAAGCGATGCAATTCATTATCAATGCGGCGGATCACTTTAAAATGTTTAAAAGTTCTTTACAATTATGTTCTGCTGTTTTTCTTAAACATTTTGATACTATGAAATTTTTGCAAGTTTCCTTACTAGTATATTTGTGATTGTGGGTAAAATGAAATTTCGAACACCAGGAACGATTATTAAATTAGCTGCGCACATTGTGTAAGTTTGCCTGTTTTAATTCGATGCGTTTGTTTTCTATTTGGCCTATTTAGATAAATAGTAGAAAATTCTGTGTTTGCTATTCAGGTGTTTTATCTATTCAACATATAGTATATTCGGAAATCGATTCTATACTACGTATAAATCTTACAAATATTGTAGAAATAAAGGGACGATTTATTCGGCCCACTCTCCGGATATATTGTTTAGCAAAATTTCAATGTTTGTGTTTACTCGTTTTGTTTTGTTGGTTAGAAAAGTCCGTTTGTTACTTTGACATTTCGTGACCAAATGGAGGTAAATATAAACAGAGGCGGGAGGGCGTCAAGGCCATTTCTTTCATTTTTGATCGTGGGATGACATTCTCTCTCTCTCTCTCTCTCTCTCTCTCTCTCTCTCTCTCTCTCTCTCTCTCTCTCTCTCTCTCTCTCTCTGTTCGTCTTTATCTTATTTTAATTTTCATCTGATTTATTTTGACTATGAAACCCCTAGAGATTTCAAGGTATATTATACTGATGTGTTTTGGATATACTAATGTTATATTATTCAAAATTTCTGGTAAGTACCTGATCACGGTTTTATCTTAACATCATTAGATAAAGCAAGCAAGTCATAAAGACAATAATAACTGTTATCAAATATACGCGCACACACATACACACACACGTATATATGTATGTATGTGTATATATATATATGTGTGTGTGTGTATATATATATATATATATATATATATATATATATATATATATATATATATAAAACATATGTGCCTCTTTTGGGTTGCTAGAGCTTGAATAAGAACGTGTATAAGTTCAAACTTTTGTATTGATATTTTTCTTCAGCTAAATTTTTATGAGTTTTCTCTTGTAGATTGTTGACTTATCCAGATATGGAAAGTTAAACATGGATTTAGCACACACGAAGAAATAAAGTGAAATACTTATAACAGTCAAATATTCCCCTGTTGTGACCGGAGCAATCTCGTCGAGTATTGCATTAATAACCATTGAATAAGAAATCGATTTTAATCTCGCGATCGACCTGGACTTTGTTGCTACGAACAGATGAATTATTGCGATGTATCCCCAGGTGGAAAAGCGCCAACGAGGATGAGCATTACTGTAAGCGACACAGCCGACTTCCCCCTCACACAGCGTGGGTGTCCTCTATTGATCTTCCGGTAGTTTTATTTATATTGCAGTTGAAGGTTTATTGACTTGCGTTTTGGACATGGCAGTTCTTCTCTTTCCCATTCTTCCTTTTATCATTGTGTGAAGAGACTTTTTGCTATGAGATTTCTTGTTTGTTTGTGAGCGTTTGCTAATCGCCAGTTCTTTCTTTGTAAGCTCATGTTCGAGGCCGTGTGATAGATCCTTTATTCATTTGTGTTTTCATTTTAATGACTCGGGAAGTGATAAGAACCATATCAATAATAGAATGACTGTTATCTAAAGGGTGGCTTAACTCTTATTATCAATGTATAAATTTTGTTCGTTTATTTCGTCGTTGAAATTTTAATTTATATAAAACATATTTAAATTGATCCCGAAAATGTCGTATTGCTGTCATTATCTCTATTAGCACTGATGCTTTACATTTCAGTATACCCTTGTTCACCCTCTTCCAATAAACTTTGAGGCAAGTATCCCGTTGGTCTTATATAAAAAAAGCCAGAAATCCTATTCTTTTCAATAATTTCAATCCTGTTATATTCTCATTATTTCATTATTTAGTTTCCAAGACATTATATCACATATTCCATGATCTTTGTTGCATTTTCTACTGATACCTTCAAGATTATGATGTAAGTCCATATAGCAAGGGATACTAGAGAGACGTCAGCTAAAATGTTGGAACACATATACATTAGTGTGTGTGCAACACTGATTAATTCAGCATGTGTATAAGTTACATATTTTAGACAATATACAATAATCTAAACCTTTACGAAAAAAAGAGATAGCAAACCCTTTCTATGCAGACTTACACCATAGGCTTATGATGCAAGTCCGCATAGAATGGGTTTACTATCTTTTCCTAAAGGTTTAGATTTTGTTAATAGCTATAATTTAGGTTTGATGATTGTGTAGTGTTGCATAAAAATCACAAGTAAACGAATTGATAATTTCACTGCCGAGTTACAACCGTGATACCCCTCCTTCTTCCTTCCATCCTAGCTTTGGTGTTATAAGTTTCGATTCACATTACTTGATAATTATTTGAAAGCAATGATGATATGTTCTTTATACATCACCGCAATTTTCACCAATATCGAGTTTTATTAATACCATGTTTTTAGTAGATTCTGGTATTCAAAGAAAGTTTATAATAGTATGTTTTTCTTATGTTTACTGTAATTTATCCCAATTTGTGTTAAAATATATGAAAATTTACAAAATTATGGAGCGTGCATCCGAAAACATGCTCCTGTCGTTGACTTCAACGGATGTTGTTATTAAATTTAGACTTACCATTGCAATACTTTATAAATTCTTTATTCGTTAACATTATTCATTGACTAAGATATATCTGAGGGAGAAATTCAGGTTAGTAAATAAGTTTCGATTCACATTACTTGATAATTATTTGAAACCAATGATGATATTCGGACAAAAATACTTCCGACCAATCAGCTAGTAGGAAACTTTTCCTAGCTTAAAGGGCACCCCTGCCTCACTTAATTAAAATATTATCACAGGTAAATGCTTATTTTTGTTTTACCTTTCAAGTAGCTGTATTATAACTCCAGTAAAACACGTTTTCTGTGAAAAGTATTGTGGATTAAGATATTTTTTTATCAATTTTCAAAAAGATTAATTCTCTTAATGCTTCTGACAGATAGAATATTATACTGATGTCTTTCATATTACAAGGAGCTACTAGGTATAGCGAAAAAGCAGTTTGCATCTAATGCATCCATAATATTACTGATAACCATTTTTTTAGTTATTCTGGCTATTTGTAAAACTAAAAGTTTGAATGTCTAAGGAATTCCAGAAGTCACGATCTCTTGCAGCTTCCGAAGTTAGTTTACCATTTACTGTATTATACTGTATATGTTAACCCCTTCAGGTGTCTGTAGTTACAAAGAATTATATCCGAGGATCACCTATTATATTCCCAGGGTTGATGTGGTTGTAGCTCTCATGGTATAATTTCAATTCAACTAGTGTAGTATTGCTATTATAAAGATAATACACGTGTACAATATAGAGTCATGTACTGGTAGTACATACATATACCAAAGGCACTTCCCCCAATTTTGGGGAGTAGCCGACATCAACAATGAAACAAAACAAAAAAGGGGACCTCTACTCTCTACGTTCCTCCAGCCTAACCAGGGACTCAGCCGAGTTCAGCTGGTACTGCTAGGGTGCCACAGCCCAACTGTGGTAGTAACCATTAGATAATAAAGAAGTAAAAGACAAATTTTTTATATAGCAATATTTGTCTTAACTCAATGATATCTTTTTCTTCACCATTGACTTGGGTATATAGTCTTTCAAGGTGTTTCTAGTCGAGTTTATTATGTTAACGCCATCAGTTTTACTACTTAACATAATGATGATTATATCTTGTAATGAGCAATGTAAAAGAAATTACAATTTGAGGAATATTAATCAAAATATGGTTAATGTCATTAGATGAATCAAACAAAATAAATCATGAAATTGAATCGAATATACATTTCCATTCACACCCAATAAAGAAAATTCACTATTAATTTACATGAAAATTAAGAATAAGAATGAAATGACGCATATGTGCGTTGACATAAAGACATAATTAGATTCATAAGGTAATGTCCCGACAAAAAAGACTGTACTGAAACGCAGAAGTTGTAGTGACATCTACTTCCACAGTCTTATGTGACATCACCTAATTAATTTCCTATTATGTAGTCGTTCTTAATTTCTTCAGCTATATCAAGTATTTAAGTCCCAGACCGAAGTAGTACTCGAAGATCTTAAGGTTAGTTGGGAACTCCTGTTTGGCTTAAAATATTGCAAACTTGGAAGAAAATACTTTTACTGAATTCCTCTCATAGAAGTACTTGGATGATAGTCATGCAAAAATATACTTCAATTCTCATTCACTGTAAAGGAAATTTCAAATATCTCCTGTACTTACTGGTAGAGCGATATTTCGAGTGAAAAGATGTAAAAAGTAGACAGTCCTATATCGGTCATAAATTATGAAATTTCGAAAAGTGGGAAATGTTTTTATATAAAATGTTGATGAGTGGATAAATGAGCTTCACATAGTTACCAAATCCAACTTTTCGAAATCAGCCTTCCATGCAAATATTTCGTTTATGATTACCATGCTGTGTAGGATAGAGGATCAGTCCCTTACGTTGAGAACGGTTATTGCATCAAAGTAATCGTGCGATAAATTTTGTTGGTTATCCACAGGATACCTGTAATGCAGGATAACAACCAGATTATTTAAACGGTGAAATGCTGATCCTTGATTAATTGGAAGCAGAAATGTCTATGACCACAAACGTTGAGAAACCAATTTACTATAAAAAATTTCTTCCTAACAGATTTGCGCTGACTTTGACTAACGCTGAATTTGTTAGTAAATGAAAAATCAGCTTTAAACTAAAGTGATTGATGGATTTGATTAATGTTATACATTACTTGGAATATTAGTTTATAATTCCGCTTGTTGTCAGTAATGAATAAACTAAATCCTTTTTTGGATGTAAATCCTGGGAGGAAAGATTTTGAGGCGTTAAGTAGATTAGGAAAACTCTCGAATGAGTCATCCTAATTAAATATATTAATTACCATAACTTTCGATATTTTTTTTTATCAGCAATAAAGGACTTCACCAGACCAAGTTATAAGTGAACCTAGATAAACAATTTAGAGGTAAGATACAGAAACCAGGCAATGGTGTTCTTTTGATGAAGTGAGTGAGTTAAGGTAAGAGGAAAGTCAATGCACCGATATAAAGGATCTCATCAGTTCCATGGAAGACCAGGTACTGCTGATTAAAGTGGGGCTATTATACTCTATGAGATTTCTCGAAGCACATATGAATCTATTATGAGTATATTAAACATTGTTTAATGGATTCCCAGTTTAGCAACTCTCTGGAGTTTTAAACCTTTATGTTTACTAATACACACACACATACACACACACACACACACACACATATATATATATATATATATATATATATATATATATATATATATATATATATATATATATATATATATATATGTATGTATATATATGTTTGTGTTATATATATATATATATATATATATATATATATATATATATATATATATATATATATATATATATATATATATTTACCCTTTCTGACTGGCGATACCTCAACGTGGTGAAAGGGTATGTGTATCGCTAGGATCAGCAAAACTGTACAAGCCAGGACCACCCATACTGTGTTGGTTTGCTGTGAGCAATCAGACGAAAATCTTCTACCATCCGCACTGGCTGCGTTTGTTGTTGTTGTTGTTGTGTGTGTGTGTATATATATATATATATATATATATATATATATATATATATATATATATAAAATATATATATATATAATATGTATATAATATATATAATATATATATATATATATATATATATATAATATATATATATATATATATATATATATATATATATATATATATATATATATATATATATATATAAATTATTGGATATCTTTTCACTTCAGTAGATCAACGTCATGTGTAGTTCAAACATATCAGTGATAAAATATATATATATATATATATATATATATATATATATATATATATATATATATATATATATATATATATATATGTATGTATATAAAATCTTTTAGAGCAGGTCCTTTCTTGTATTAGTCGCCCTCCATAATT
>NC_090765.1:4580725-4605725 GCF_036898095.1 Palaemon carinicauda | reverse complement strand
CATGGTACAGAGGCTATGGGACTACCCAAGATTAGAGAACAATGGTTTGATCTTGAAGTGTCCTTCTCCTGGAGGAGCTGCTTACATAGCTAAAGAGTCTTTCTACCCTTACCAAGAGGAAAGTGGTCACTGAACTATTACAGTGCAGTAACCCCTTGTTTTAAGAAGAATTGTTTGTTAATCTCAGTGTTGTCAGGTGTATGAGGACAGAGGGGAATAAGTAAAGAATAGGCCTGACTAATCGGTGTGTGTGTTTAGGCAAAGGGAAAATGAACCGTAACCACAGAGAAGGATCCAAAGAAGTACTGTCTGGCCAGTCAAAAGACCTCTTAACCCTCTAGCGGTAGTATCTCAACGGGTGGCTGGTGCCTTGGAGAATCTACTACCTACCTGCATTATCTGTAATTACATTTATACGAAACGAAGATAAATAAAGTCCCAGAGATCCGTATGCAGCCAAACACACAAGAAAATAAAGAAGTTGATGACTGAAAAATCATGTATCCATTAATGATTGTGGAGGCGGAGCTAGTGAAAGAGTGCAAATGAAAAATGATTAGAGTGGAAAGGAGAGAGGAATTGGAAAGATCGTGATAGGCTGTCAAGAGAAGGAACCGAGGAGCCTTTGTGTTGGTTTGAAAGCCGGCGGGATTATTTTCCGCCCAAGTGAAATACCATCACCAAATAGGAAGGCTCCAGATGGACTTCTGTACCAGTCTTTAAGAGGGACATCTCCTAAGTTGTCTATTGGGTCTCCCTACCAGTTTCGTTCCTTGTGACTCCTCAGAAATAAGCTTTCTTTATTTCATTCGAGTAAAATCCACATTTTCCCCGTTTCTTGATCGGTCTTATTTATTGTTTTTCAGAATACTGATTTTTTTTTTTTTTTTTTATTCAGGCAGTTCTCAAATTTCATCTCATAATATTTTTGTCATGGTACCCTGAAGTAGCCATCCCATCGATTTTGCTGTTATGTTAGATTTTTGTTGTTGTTTTTGTTGCTGTTGTTGTTGTTGTGAAGGATTCCCCGCGGTACCCCCCCCCCCCTTTCTCTCAAATTAACAAGGAATTTATTATTTTCTACAAAAGAAGCTATTCTTCGACTTTTTACTTGAAAAGAAAAAAAATAGTTTTCTTGTGTAAGGTACAAACAGATGTTACTACCTTCTGATTTATACATAGATTTATATTCATATTCGTCTATGCAAACTTTGCCAATGAGTATACAGTTCAGCATCCTTATATTTATCTATAAAGATTAATGTTTAAAGGAACACGACTTAGAAGGCAACGCATTCTCACCCTTAACTATGTAATGGATATACTTGGAAGTTTTCCTAGTACATCCACTTTTTTTTTTTTTTTTTTTTTTTTTTTTTTTTTACTAAAAATTTATTTTTCATTAAGCAATCGATTGGAAATAAAAAGAACTTTTACCCCTTTCATTTTCTAAGATTTCTTTTTCGTTTATGTTCAAAGTGCATAAGGTAGTTCTTGAAAGTTCCCAAATGCTTCTTTTGTTGTTTAAAGAGTTCAATGGAACTGTCAGACCATTTTCCTAATCCGTTTTTTTCTATACGAATTTATTTTTCCTTATAGTTTTTCTCTTCTTGGACACCAAAGTATCGTTGTCCCTTTCATATTATTGCAATAGGATGGAAGCACTTTCCTTTTACTATGTTTTCTAGCAATTAATTTACGTAGACGATTTCGAAATGAACATTTTCCTGTGTCTCCTTGTCTCTATTTTCACATGAATTAATTTCTTTGCCAAATTAGAATATTTCGTTGAAGAATCCAGAGGTTTTCTACTTACGATCTCTACTTCTGTCAAGAAATGTTCGCACTTTCATCCTTTTCAAGAAAAAAAAAAAAAATCTTTTCTTGCTTCTTGATTCCTCGTGACTCTGAGAGATTGTCTTAAGTAGCAGATTTTTTTTACGAGTAGCTACTTGTACCTTTGAAGAACTTTTTCTAACCCCGACAAAAGTTTATATTCCATTACCATGGGCTATTTGGAATAGTCATTATAACACTGCTTCTATTTCCATTTTCTTTATATTACGAAAATCTATAGAAGCCCAATTGCTGTTGGTTTCTAGTTTACGTCCTTTTGATTGCTCATATTTTATTACTTCATGCGATGTTGGAAGGAGGTTTTATTTATTTGTTTAAATGTATATGTTTGGAAATATTGTCAGGTTTATATGAAACGGGGATGATAAATAAAGAAGTTATTCGCTTTCTTGGTGATCAGGAACTACATTTGATTAAAGTTTAATGTATATAAGTCACCCAACGGTGGTTGGATTTTCTCAAATATGTTGTATGGAACAACCACAATTTGTATTTGCATTCCTAATAAGGTAATTAACTAATAATAGTCACTGTAAATTGGTATCTTATTTCATTCGTTACTTCAATTCCGGAAGAATGACATTCTCTCACTCTAATCCCTTCATTTAGAATAACCCTCTCTCTCTCTCTCTCTCTCTCTCTCTCTCTCTCTCTCTCTCTCTCTCTCTCTCTCTCTCTCTCTCTCCCTCTTATGTTTATACAGGTTTTGTATGGCTTATGCATTACTCTTTTCTCTTTGTTCATCAGTTCAAGAGTTGACGTGAAAATGGAATTCCCATCTTTTTCTCACACGTTTTCCTTTTTTTTTTTAGGAAATCGGTAATTTGCTACGCTCTCTCTCTCTCTCTCTCTCTCTCTCTCTCTCTCTCTCTCTCTCTCTCTCTCTCTCTCTCTCTCTCTCTCTCTCTCTCTCTCTCTCAGTTTATCAATATTAAATGTGCAGTTGTAGTGTTTTACTCGTGTTTCCTTCAACCCACGGGGAAATTATTAATTACACACGGTAATTAGCAAATCAGTTTTATTGTTTGAAATCTGCTTTTACTTACTGACATTGGAAATTCTTGAACTATGTTTAAGATACCGGTAAATTTGAGTGGGCGGCAAGTTGGGATGTAAATGCGTTTTGGAACTATTCTTTGTAAGTTCGTGGTCACCAAGGATCTTGAACTGACTTCATAAATTGCTTCACTTATAACAGATTTCATTATACTATTCCCTTGACTTCATATTTTGCGATGATTTTAACATGTATTTATTAAGATTAAGCATTAGCCTTATATATATATATATATATATATATATATATATATATATATATATATATATATATGTGTGTGTGTGTGTGTGTGTGTGTGTGTGTGTGTGTATATGTGTGTATGTATGCATATATATAAAAATTTTGATTGCACTGCAGAGTAGACAAATTTCATGCATAAGCTATAAACGAATATATCATATTAAATGTATTAAATTTTGAATATCTTTAAAAATTATTAATATGTTACAGCATTGCAAATAACTCCCCAAATCTTGTCATCGTTTTTTTTTTTATACAAAATTCTCTTACAAAATAGTCCAATTACTGTAAATTGAGCTGACAATGTGAGGCCTTTTTTCATGGTTACATCCCCTATAACACATGCACAGTATATATATATATATATATATATATATATATATATATATATATATATATATATATATGTGTGTGTGTGTGTGTGTGTGTGTGTGTGTGTGTGTGTGTGTGTGTACACAGTTTAGCTAGCAACAGCATTATTCGTATTTCCACTTAATAATTTTATACCAAAACATTGTTTTATGATCTCTTTTATAGAGAGAATGTTATTTCATGATGGTGCGATTTTGCTTATGAAAAACTGTTAAGTTTATTATTATGAAGTTCAATACTGCTTTTTCATTGCCTAGATCATTAATCCCAAACTCGATCCTCTCCCTTTATTTGTGTGATGGAACGGTATAGCGTGTTGTTGAAGGTGTAGTAAGTGAAATACGGGTTGCAATCTCCGCAGGGTTCGAGATAAAACTATGATTTATTTCTTCTGTCAAAAGAAACTTTTCAGAAAAACATAGTAGTGATCTGTGTAACATCAAAAGAAACAGTAATAAAAGTGATTGTATTATTGATCACGGTTATTATCCATAACAAGAGGTTATTTACAACGAGAATACAGCTATTACTAACAAAAGAGCAGAAATACTCATGGTATAGAAACCTAATAATTCCATCATTAAATCCTCCCCTACCAATATATTTTCCCTCAACCCCAGTAGCGATAAAATAACTCCAGGCACGCAACTGGACCTTATTTTCATCATTTGGTTGACGACCAGAACCCTCGTCCCCATCCTAATTTTATTGTTCGATCGTCATCCGTTGCCCGATCATACACGAACTGTTATAGCGTGTTATAGATGCCCTTATATATCTTTGGCCTGGTTCAACAAAAAGTCTATATTAATGATGGTATTAGGGGGAGAGAGAGAGAGAGAGAGAGAGAGAGAGAGAGAGAGAGAGAGAGAGAGAGAGATGAGTAATCTTACTACAATAATTAATTCAACTTATAAAATTATCTTTATTTACTGAGTTTTTGAAAGTTTTCCAGAAGGTATCAACATAAAATATTTTTGGAATTATTAGGTTATTTGAAGTACAAAGGGAGCACTTGCATCAGCTGATTTTCCCTGTTCCAATTGCTTATGATATCTTGTTGTTCGTACTGATCTCTTAATGAACGATCAAGTGAGCCATCCCCTTGATATATGGTAGCAGTCACGAACCTGCAGGTTTATTATTGTCTTTCGTGACATGCTCCGCCTCCCCTATGATTAGTACCACCAACCTTTTTCATTACTCCATTATCCCCTTTTCTCTTCGACATTTTAAGCTGAATTTTATTCTTCATAGAATTATTCACCTCAAACATCGCAATTCTCGTACATATGAAATAAGTCAACTACAATTAGAAGCCACAAGTAACCCATTGGTATCGAAATTAATTCATGTATGCGAATAACCTGTCCCAAATTTTACCATAATATGAACCTATGTGTTTTAGGAGTCAGAAATATGATTATAAATTAAAGTTATTTAAACTCTGAGTGCATATTGCTGCATGAGGATTAGCGTATAACATATCTTTTCGAGTAACTTAGGTTTGTATGTATGGTTTTATACAGATCTCTGTAGTTATAAGCTATTATATATACAAATGAAAAGGATTGAATATCCAGATATATGTTTTACACTTTTGTTTGATTAATTAGTAGCCGACAACGAAATGGAAAGGATAGTTTAATTGCAGTAGTTGTGTGTGGCCTGTGCCGCACGTACCGTGATCTCTACTTGACCTGACCACTCGGCGGGACAACGGAAGATCAATATTTTCGCACCGTGAGAAGGCGAATGGGTTCAGGTGAGAAAATGATTTCGCAAAGAATGAATCTAAGATTTTTCTCTTCTCAGTAAGACCTGGCTCCACATATTTGTCTTTTCCTTTGTTAATGTAGGTGATGTTGAAACATGCTTTATAGTAATTTAAATCGTGGTACTGTTATTAGGAAAATTTAAATTCTAGTGTCAATTATTGATATGTTTCATATAAGTATGCATGCTTAATAACTCATCCCCTCTTCCAACAGTAACAAATTAGTTTGCGCCCTATGTTAAGAGAGAGAGAGAGAGAGAGAGAGAGAGAGAGAGAGAGAGAGAGAGAGAGAGAGAGAGAGAGAGAGAGAGAGGTCAGATGTATAAAATAGGTGTATTTTGAATACTAATTGTGTTTATGGTTTTGTTTTTAGATAATTCTTAATTCGATTATCCATGTTTGCAGATGTGACCTTAGGCTTACATATCATGGGATGGCAAGGATTGAATGAATATTATTAAACCTTGACATATTATTTCCAGCCAGTATGTCCGGTTTTTCTTAACGCGATATATATATATATATATATATATATATATATATATATATATATATATATATATATATATATATGTATATATATATATATATATATATATATATATATATATATATATATATATATATATATATGTAAAAAAAAATTTGTCATATAACGTAAACGTAATGGGTATACAGCAATGTAAAGGTAATTTTGAAAATAGGCGGACAGAGAAGGGATGTAAAGATAGTTGACAAGTGAACCGATTTTAATTCCATTGCCTACATTTGGATGGTATAATTAGCCAAAGATAGCACCGTAAGTGAGTGGTGCACTCTCAAGATTTCATTTGCTAGGTTCAACGAACTCTACTAGATTACTACCCATCTGTAAATAGGTGTTAGTCTGCAAGAAATGACATGCGGGTTACTAACTCAGACCTGAAAAGGTATCTTTCCCATATGAAAGTGGTTTCCTAGAAATGAAACTGCCTCTGGATTTCAGCACCTTTTCAGGTCTGACTTAGTAACCCGCATGTCTTTTTCTTGCAGACTTATACCTATTCACAGATGGTTAGTAGTCTAATAGAGCTCGTTGAACCTAGCAAAGGAAATCTTGAGAGTGCACCACTGTATATATATATATATATATATATATATATATATATATATATATATATATATATATATATATATATATATGTGTGTGTGTGTGTGTGTGTGTGTGTGTATGTATATATATACTGTATATATGATAAATTTCGCAATTATAAACGTGTTTTTCACCTTAATGTCTGGATTCTCTTACCAGCTACGGGATCAGAATCAATAGCTTCTGACCGGCCGAGAGTCGAACCCTGGTCCAGTATTAGTATATACTACGAATTTGATTTCTAAAATAACTTTCATTATATACTAGATGCTACTAAATGGGATGATGGGACAGCATCTTCATTTGGGTGTGATGTGCATTGGTGTCTCATGAGGGCGAATGGAAGAAATACGAGTCACAAAAGTCTCTCTTGTTTTCGTATTCTTTGGGGCCTCCATTCCAATTAGACGCCGCAAAAACATTGGCTTTATCCCTTGCCACTGTCCTCCTCAGTCAACAGGGCAAGATGAGATGACCTAAATAAACATTCAAGATAAATAACTGGCTTTCTGTTCTTCTTCTTTCCTCACTAATGTAAATGTAGTGACAGCCTGAACAGTTTGTCATAGCTAGATTATTATGTAGTATTTTGCCACATTAAGTATTTGTATGATGAAAATATTTCATCTTTTGTCGTATCGATTTCTTTTTTATTATATATCTGATGTGTTACCTTATCGAATGCTTTACTCATAGATATATTAATTTTGCTAATGTTATTGATATGTGTGAACTAGCCTTGATCTGAATATATATATATATATATATATATATATATATATATATATATATATATATATATATATGTGTGTGTGTGTGTGTGTGTGTGTGTGTGTATGTATATATATATTTATTTCTTCCAATTTATCTACGAGATTGATAATAACATTATTAAACCGCACAAATTAATGATATTATTGAAGTACGGTTGTAATTATACAGACTGCATGGCAATGGTACTGATAGAGATAATATTTTTTATAATAGGAATAGTGGAGTTAGCTCAGTTCTATTTTTTTATTTCGCCTCAGTTCAACAGACCTTGTGTCTTGTCTTCATGCCTGTAATATATTCCTGCCCATCAAAACTCTAGTCAAGTTCCAATGAATATTGTTGTGAGACTGTCTGCAGTAAACCAAGATTCGCTTAATTGTTTGGACCTTAAAAGCATTTTGGAAGGCACGGAATGAGATTGACTAAAGGTAACTCGAGGTCAATGGTTCTGCAGAGCTAAATACCTCTTCTGGAGCCTTTTATGGTGAGGGGTAGGGGAAAGGAAGAGATGTTTTCTTTATATGATAAGACGTTAGTTATGTTGGGGAATGACAATGTTATTACGTCATAAAAAATTTAATTATGATACTACGTTTGAAAAGGGTAGTTACTGTCTTCAAAACTCTGAATAAAGCGTCGAATGTTTGTTGTGAACATAAATTTTGTGCTATAATTTTATGCCATACATTATTTTTCAATATACTTTCTTTTGAATCGATCACAATATTTTTCTGAATAAATCTAGTTTCTCCATTAAACCAGATTAAGAAAAACATTTGCCTTCAAGTTATTTAAGTATTATAATTTAGTCAAATTTCTTGATTTAATGCCTCATATTTTATTTGAGAGAGAGAGAGAGAGAGAGAGAGAGAGAGAGAGAGAGAGAGAGAGAGAGAGAGAGAGAGAGAGAGAGATATTAACAATTTGATTGGTATTTGATTAATATATGTTTTTACTTTTTATGACTCGCGGATACTCTTTTCTGTCAAAGGTGGTTGTGCAAGTTCATATACATTTAAGTATTTGTTTATTTTGAAAATTAAGAATAAAATCTTTTTATCATATTACATCATAAATTGAAGTTGGTGTTAAATTATTTCATATTTACTTTTTGCCATTGTTTTGAAACGATATTCAAAATGATATCGAAACAAAATTAAAAGTTCTATTGTCTGTGTAAACACAGGTGAATTCAATTTCCAATAGATTAATTTGTCTGAGCATAAATATGATTAATATTGTAAAAAGATGCATCGTTTGAAAAGCAGAGTTTTCTTTAGAACAGTGATGACAGTGAAACAGAAGAGGTTAGGTTGAGTCAAGAAACGTCAGTTGAATTCTTTCAGCAGACCAGCTAGAATTTCAAAAGAGTTTAAATGAAGTCTTCAATTAATAAAAAGGGATATTGTTTATTTTATTTTTTTTTATTTTTTTATTTTTTTTTTTTAAATATAAAGATTCGAATACCTAAATGCCTTCATTAAGGAAATATCCATGATAGCTTGAAACACAGATGCCAAATATGAAGGGATGAAGCACTTAACCAAGGCATGTCAAATGCGTGAACTTAGTTGCTAGTACAACAGAGGAGGTAAAAGTAATTAATTCTAGATTCTTGTAAAAATGAAAAGGTAGACTCGGGCACGCTATTTTTACACGAGTCTCTTCCTATTGATATTTTTTAAGTTTTTATAGTTGATATATAAACAATAAAATTTAATGTTACTGTTCGTAAAATATTTTATTTTAAATGTTCATTACTTCTCTTATAGTTCATTGATTTCCTCGTTTCCTTTCCTCACTGGGATATTTTTACCTGTTGGAACCCTTGGGCTTATAGCATCCTGCTTTTCCAACTAAGTTTGTAGGTTAACTTCTAATAATAATAATAATTTATTATTATTATTATTATTATTATTATTATTATTATTTTACTAATGATAACACTAATACTACTACTAATAATAATAATGATCATAGTAGTAATAATGATAATAATAATAATAATAATAATAGTAGTAAATATAAAAAATTCTAAGTGTGTACTCATCGGAGAATATTATTTAAGCACCACGATTTTTTTCAATAAAAAGTTTGGACGCTAATTTATAGGAATGAAATGACATAATTAGCTCCAACGACAGAACAAGTGTGATTGATATAACGGTGCCTTCTCTAGCCGTGTGGAGCATGAAAGGTGGGACGGGATTATTACCACAACTTTAAAGTTAACGTCACAGCCGTTTCTCCCATACTTTGCAGGCTGACAGTTGTTGCCTTGTTTGCGTGTCTGCATGCTACTTAGAACTATTCATAGTTTCTTAGTATTTTTCATTTTATAACATTGATAAATTTTTCTTGTCCGTTGATATTTGAAACTTGTAGTTCTAACATAAACCTATTTAATCTCACAAAGTTTTTGAATCTCAAAGTTATACATTTTTCACGAGTTCGCTTGGCGTTTAAAACTATTTTTTTTTCTTATGAGTTTCTGTACATTTGCAGCAAAGTAACTGGTAGTTGCTTCACGTGTAACTTTATAGACTAAAACTGTTATTTTATATGATACGCGTATTTTCTATTTTTGTGCTTTTTATGTTTTTATTTCTTTACGAGTGTACCTTATAATGAAAAAAAGAGCATTTCATTCGTGAGACCGGTAAGTTAGGTCGTAAATCATAGATTCTATACAAGAAGGGGATATTTACTTGACTTAATATTTGCTCTTCCGTAACTGGAATCTCGACATACATTTCTGACAGACGCATAAACACATACACACACACATTATATATATATATATATATATATATATATATATATATATATATATATATATATATTATATATATATATATATATATATATATATATATATATATATATATATATATATATATATATCTATATATATGTACTGTATGTATATGTATATATTTATATACATACACACACATATATATATATATATATATATATATATATATATATATATATATATATATATATATATACTGTAGTACACACACACACACATATATATATATATATATATATATATATATATATATATATATATATATATATATATATATATATATATATATATAGCATACCAGGTGAAAATGAGAGTGGTGAGAGACTGGTAGACATGTGTGTTGAACAAGAGATGGTAATAGGTGCTAGCTTCTTTAAAAAGAAAGATAAGAATAAGTATACATGGGTAAGAGTGGCAAATGGAAGAGTAGTAGAAAGGGCATTAATGGATTATGTGTTGGTAACAAAAAGAATGTTTGGAAGATTGAAAGACGTGCACGTGTTTAGGGGTATGGCTAACGGTATGTCTGATCATTTTTTGGTGGAAGGAAAATTAGTTGTAGCAAAAGAGTGGGGGAATAGAGTAGGTGGATGTAAAAGGGAGGTAGTGAGGATTGAAGAGCTAATAAAACCGGGGGTAAAAAGTAAATATCAGGAAAGGTTGAAAATGGCATATGATGAGGTGAGAGTAAGAGAAACTGGTAATTTAGAGGAGGAATGGAAGTTAGTAAAAGAAAATTTTGTTGGGATTGCAAGTGATGTATGTGGCAAGAAGGTTGTTGGAGGCAGCATGAGGAAGGGCAGTGAATGGTGGAATGAAGGAGTGAAGGTGAAAGTGGAAGAGAAAAAGAGGGCTTTTGAAGAATGGCTGCAGAGTAATAGTATAGAGAAGTATGAAAAATATAGAGAGAAAAAGGTGGAAGTAAAGCGCAAGGTACGTGAGGCAAAGAGGGCAGCTGACCTGAGGTGGGGTCAGGGATTGGGTCAGTCATATGAAGAGAATAAGAAGAAGTTTTGGAAAGAAGTGAAGAGAGTAAGGAAGGCTGGCGCAAGAATTGAAGAGACAGTGAAAGATGGAAATGGAAGGTTGTTAAAAGGAGAGGAGGCAAGGAAAAGGTGGGCGGAATATTTTGAAAGTTTGCTGAATGTTGAGGATAATAGGGAGGCAAATATAACTGCTGTTCCAGGTGTTGAGGTGCCAGTGATGGGAGATGAGAATGAGAGAGAGATAACAATAGAGGAAGTGAGGAGAGCACTAGATGAAACGAGAGTAGGAAAAGCATCTGGTATGGACGGTGTGAAAGCTGAGATGTTGAAGGAAGGGGGTGTGACTGTACTTGAATGGTTGGTGAGATTGTTTAATGTGTGTTTTGTGTTGTCAATGGTACCAGTAGATTGGGTTGTGCATGTATTGTACCACTATATAAGGGTAAGGGAGATGTGCATGAGTGTTGTAATTCAAGAGGTATTAGTTTGTTGAGTGTAGTTGGAAAAGTGTATGGTAGAGTACTGATTAATAGGATTAAGGATAAAACAGAGAATGCAATCTTGGAAGTACAGGGTGGTTTTAGAAGAGGTAGGGGTTGTATGAATCAGATTTTTACAGTTAGGCAGATATGCGAGAAATATTTAGCAAAAGGTAAGGAGGTGTATGTTGCGTTTATGGATCTGGAGAAAGCATATGATAGAGTTGATAGGGAAGCAATGTGGGATGTGATGAGGTTATATGGAGTTGGTGGAAGGTTGTTGCAAGCAGTGAAAAGTTTATACAAAGGTAGTAAAGCATGTGTTAGAATAGGAAATGAAGTGAGTGATTGGTTTCCGGTGAGAGTGGGGCTGAGACAGGGATGTGTGATGTCGCCGTGGTTGTTTAACTTGTATGTTGATGGAGTGGTGAGAGAGGTGAATGCTCGAGTGCTTGGACGAGGATTAAAACTGGTAGGCGAGAATGACCATGAATGGGAGGTAAATCAGTTGTTGTTTGCGGATGATACTGTACTGGTAGCAGACACAGAAGAGAAGCTTGACCGACTAGTGACAGAATTTGGAAGGGTGTGTGAGAGAAGGAAGTTGAGAGTTAATGTGGGTAAGAGTAAGGTTATGAGATGTACGAGAAGGGAAGGTGGTGCAAGGTTGAATGTCATGTTGAATGGAGAGTTACTTGAGGAGGTGGATCAGTTTAAGTACTTAGGGTCTATTGTTGCAGCAAATGGTGGAGTGGAAGCAGATGTACGTCAGAGAGTGAATGAAGGTTGCAAAGTTTTGGGGGCAGTTAAGGGAGTAGTAAAAAATAGAGGGTTGGGCATGAATGTAAAGAGAGTTCTATATGAGAAAGTGATTGTACCAACTGTGATGTATGGATCGGAGTCGTGGGGAATGAAAGTGATGGAGAGACAGAAATTGAATGTGTTTGAGATGAAGTGTCTGAGGAGTATGGCTGGTGTATCTCGAGTAGATAGGGTTAGGAACGAAGTGGTGAGGGAGAGAACGGGTGTAAGAAATGAGTTAGCGGCTAGAGTGGATATGAATGTGTTGAGGTGGTTTGGCCATGTTGAGAGAATGGAAAATGGTTGTCTGCTAAAGAAGGTGATGAATGCAAGAGTTGAGGGGAGAAGTACAAGAGGAAGGCCGAGGTTTGGGTGGATGGATGGTGTGAAGAAAGCTCTGGGTGATAGGAGGATAGATGTGAGAGAGGCAAGAGAGCGTGCTAGAAATAGGAATGAATGGCGAGCGATTGTGACGCAGTTCCAGTAGGCCCTGCTGCTTCCTCCGGGGCCTTAGATGACCGCGGAGGTAGCAGCAGTAGGGGAGTCAGCATTATGAAGCTTCATCTGTGGTGGAAATGTGGGAGGTTGGGCTGTGGCACCCTAGCAGTACCAGCTGAACTCGGTTGAGTCCCTGATTAGGCTGAAGGAACATAGAGAGTAGAGGTCCCCTTTTTGTTTTGTTTCATTGTTGGTGTCGGCTACCCCCCCAAAATTGGGGGAAGTGCCTTGGTATATAGATATAGATATATATATATATATATATATATATATATATATATATATATATATATATATATATATATATATATATATATACACTGAGTCTTTTATATAGTTATATAGTTGTGTGTAATAAGTCTTTTTTAAGGTTTTATGTTCCTTGATTGGTTGATTTTAGAGCTAGTTGATCAGTTCATGAAAGTGTATCTTCCTAACTATGTACTTGGGATGATTTTAGTAATTTTATTAATTTTACATATGATAATTGCAGATAGGCTGAAGATGACATAAGTTTTGTCGAAAGCTCCCGAATAAAGAAGATGATAGCAGCATTGACTATTTTATTCCTACTTAAATTGCGATTCCCAAAAGGAACCCTTCTATCAACAACACTCACACTATATATATATATATATATATATATATATATATATATATATATATATATATATATATATATATATATATATATATATATATATATATATATATATATATATATACATTCCTATAGATATATTCATATGTATATAGGCCTACACACACTATATCTATACATATATATACACACTATATATATATATATATATATATATATATATATATATATATATATATATATATATATATGTATATATATATATATATATATATATATATATATATATATATATATATATATATATATATATATATATATATATATATATATATATATATATATATATATATATATATATATATCACGAGAGCCCGAAAGAAATTGGAACCTGGCGCTAACAGCTGTCCGAGGATTTACCTGGCGAGACATCAGTCTCTTACCAGCGAGTTTTACCCAATTTCCCGGGCCACCACGTGACACAATTGGTGACATGGTTGGTTTCGACCTGGCCTTTCATTAGAAGGGGCTAGCGTTCGATCCCAAGTATGAGGTAGAAATTTATTTCTATTTGAACACGATGTTGTGTTGATATTTATCCATATATATATATATATATATATATATATATATATATATATATATATATATATATATATATATATCAGATCTCTTATCCAGAAAAGGTGCAGAATTCGATGGCTATAGCTTGTCTGGGTTGGCATCAGACCCGATGACTTCAAATATTGACCCAATCTTGTGAAATGTTGTATTTTGTGTTTGTTCAAGAATTCCGGGAGAAAGATTGCGTTCTTAGCTGTTTTTTCTTCAATAAGATTTTTTTATTTTTTACGTTACCTAATGGACCATGGGATTGTATAACAAAGTTTGATTGAGAATAATGATTATTCTGTAAATTTCGCATTTTTTATGTAAAATATTGATAATTATAAAGCTTATAATTTTTTTTTCACTTCAGCATGTCTAAAAAACAAAATACGGAATATGGCTCATATTATTCCAATATCGGCATCAAGAATTCCTATATATAAAAAATGTAATCTTCTTAGATATGTAGTTTAAAGATAATGCAGTATTTCAAATACGGCCGTAACTACCTAAGTAACTAAGTAACTACCAAAGTAAACTACTTTAGGCCTTTCGCATTTTATACGAAATTGTTTCCACGTGTTCAGTTTTGAACATATGTTTAATCTCAGTTTCAGCAAACACTTCTAATACTGCTGTAAATGTTGCTACAGTTATTGATCCTTCCTGTTACACCTGTGAATAGCACCTGCTTATTCTGTTAACATGTAGTAACATGATATGGAAATAATTAAGAAATATATTGTGTACTTGTTAACTTTAAACGAACTATCATGATAAGAACATTGTAAAAATCGTGTATATGTATCTTTTTTACATAATGCAAAGACGCAAGCATATCGTTACTAGATATAATTATATTTATTTTGCTTGTCTTTTGAGCGAAAAAAATTCGTCCTCAATAACATGTGTACTGAAAATATTGACTTTTAGTTGGTTTCGGTCAATGTGAGTGTTTGTGTGCTCACATTTTTGCATGAGTGTACATGAATACATGTGAAATACTAAAGAGCAAATAGCTATCTGATTTGTGCATGAGTGTTCATGTATGCATATAGAATACTAAATAGGAAATAGTTATTGGATTTTCTTTATCTTGGGAAAACATACGCAAAGGGAAATATGTGCCTAAAAGATTAGTCAAATGCGTGGTTTAGTATATTTTTTTTTGCGATATAGGCTCGCATACTTGCCCAGATAGATGAACATATTTATAATTCCCTTTTGGATATATATCTCTCAGGCAAAGGGAATTCGTTATTAAGAATGTGTCGGGTAAAATTAGGAAAGTGACATTTATTAAGGAAAAAATCATCATACATACACACACACACACACACACACACACACACACACACACACACATATATATATATATATATATATATATATATATATATATATATATATATATATATATATATATACACATGTATATATGCCTTCTGAAAGCATCTGAGAAGGTACTGAAGTATGATATATTGATAGAGATTTTGAATAATTATCTCTATCGTGACCTAAAACTCTGGCCCTGTGTTATATCATATATCTATATCTCGTTAATTGAGATTAGCTCTATGACGTCAACAAACAAATAGTAAGAGGGTTTTCCCCACTCTTTCACTTCTACACATTTCCCATGTTTCCTACACGTACGCCTGAATGTTTGTAGTGCACTTACTCGACAGTCGCTTGGTTCTGCTCCGAGTACGCCTGAGTTTTTCCTGGAAAAGGAAATGTACTCCTGAAACCTCTCTATAAGAATAATGAAAATTCAATTATGCTTTGTTCGTCAACCTTGTTTTTCATGCATTTTACACTTGGCTTCAGTTTTTGAGTTTTATTTCCTTATGTCACCCTCCTTCCCCTTGGTTATTCATGCTTCGCTCTTGTAACACTGATTAATAATGCAAAATTTAATCTTGCTCTCGCTAATTGGTGGACTCGGATATGACAATTCTTTTGGCTTTTGTCTTGTTCAAGACAATGACTTATTTCTTTTTGAAGGGCTTCTTGTTCTTTACTTGGTGTTTGGATAAGGCCATATTCTCTTTTTTACTATCTTGTAGTTTTTATGCTGTAAAATCAATTTGATTTTTAACTAATTCCTTGTTAAAGACATATGGTATCTGTCACAAGGGAGCCCCACGATTTTGTTTTGTACCACAACGGAAGCTATTACCCTTTCACCGGCAAATGCAACACACCAGTATATGTATTTATGTATTATCTGTCTATGTATATATACACATACTTACACGTATAAATATGAATGTATATGTACACGCCCTCACACACATACACACACAAACACACACACACACACACACACACATATATATATATATATATATATATATATATATATATATATATATATATATATATATGTATATATATATACACATATATATACATAAATATGTGTGTGTGTATGTGTATGTATTCCTTAATTTATATAATCATCACCTTCGTGTTGTAAGCATTTCCTTTCATCTCCCACCAATTCTGTTGCATTACGCTGTGGATTTTCCTCGGCCAGGGGTCAATACACAAATGTTTCTCCGAAACGGTCGCTGGAAACCTGGAAAGGGGGAGGGGCCTTGGATCCCCACAGAGGCTGAGTTCTGACGCAACAGCCTCCCCCCAAGACTACCACATCTATCCCTGCTCACTATGGCACAGCTATAAACCTCCAGTAGAGATCCTGGGCTTAGGGTAAGCATTTATTTTTTACAGCGTAATTCCTAACATAAAAGCAATAAACCCAACAGAAGGAAAAAGAAACCTTTCAAAAATGGAATTGGATTTTCTTCATAGGGATATGAAAACTCACGATTCAGTTTTTTGTTTCTTGTTTTGTGTGTGTGTGTATATATATATATATATATATATATATATATATATATATATATATATATATATATATATATATATATATATATATATGTGTGTGTGTGTATATATATATATATATATATATATATATATATATATATATATATATATATATATATATATATATATATATATATATATATATATATAGTCGCGAATTACTCTCAAAATTGGAATTGGATTTTCCTCTTAGGGATATGAAAACTTACTATTCAGTTTTTCGTTCCTTGTATTGTGTTTCTATATGTATATATATATATATATATATATATATATATATATATATATATATATATATATATATATATATATATATATATATATATATATAGTCGATTCAAATGGAAGGGTTTTGATAGATATGTGGTTGCACTTTACGTTGTCAATCTGTCACAGAAAGTACAATGTCTTATAACTGTTTTAACATGTCAATTGTGAAAAGTATTTCAATTCAACAAGATGATTTATCAATCATTCCCATGAAGTAAAAAGACAATTGATTTCATAAATCTTTGTAATAGCATATTAATTTTTAGCCGCTAGTTTTAACATAATAGTAAGTGTGAGGCCCTGTAATAAATATCATGCAGTTAAGTATTTTTTTTTTCTTTTTTTAAGAGAACTGATGTTTAATGTGTCTTGCACCAGTCATTAATACTTGACCTCGCCAAAGTGATGTTGAATGTCTCTCGTGGTGAGGCTTCATCACTCCTGGAGAACAGCTTCCTTTTCATTTGGGGATTTTCCAATGCTTCTCTTTTTTCTGTTGTTTTATTTTCCTTTTCTTGGTGTTTCCCCCTCCCTTTATTCATCTGGTTATAGTATTCAGTGGAATCTCGCTTATTATAAAAATTACATTTTATACTTTTATTATTTTTATCTACTGCGATATTTAGTGCAAAGGCTTCAAATACTCAAAAGTAAAGTTTTGTATTTTCTTTTGGATACCCTGTGATATGAAAGCTAATGTTTTCGATTATTCAAGCGCATGGTATACACGAGAAGATTGAAGTTTTGGCGTGATATATATATATATATATATATATATATATATATATATATATATATATATATATATATATATATGTGTGTGTGTGTGTGTGTGTATATATATATATATATATATATATATATATATATATATATATATATATATATATGTGTGTGTGTGTGTGTGTGTGTATATATATATATATATATATATATATATATATATATATATATATATATATATATATATATATATATATATGCCGTCTCATTTTTTGTCTATGATCGTCGTACCATGACCGTAAATTTTCCTTATTTCGCAAAACTATCATTGGAGTTTGCGAAACAAGGAATATCTTCCTAACTGTATGATGATTAAAAGCTAAAAATAAGATGATAAATATTATTTGCATTTTAGTGACAAATTCACAATAGAATTGATTGAAAGATGCAGACAAGTGGTGGAAACTAAAATCATTGAAGCTATTTAAAACTAAATACATTAATTTGTTTAAAGATATTTGTGAAACATATTGAATATAGGCAAATTTTATGATATGCAAAACGTAATTCAAGATTAATGGTATAAATGCTTTCAACAGAATTGCATTTTCGATTATTGCAGTGTTGTACAACCGGCCAAATAACCAAATAAAATAGAAATTCTTATTCACAAGTCAATATCAAGAGTATTTAAATATTCTTCTTTTATTTCATAATGTTTATAACTATTTTGAAATCAACGTAATTGTAATGAAAAAAAAAAAGCTTTAAAGGACCGTATAACAAAAAAAAAAAAAAAAAATAAAAAAATGGACAATCATCAGTAAACTAAACTCGGAAAAGAATCCCCAATCTAGATTTGCTACTTTAGCCACAACCAGGTAGCGAGTCAACTGCAGCTGATCGGCAAGCCACTCAGCAAAGAGCGGAGTTATCTAAAGAAATTTGGACAAGACATGGACTTTATAATGCAAAACAGTGATGACAACTTACAAATGTTCACCCTAGAACTAAATGCTGCCATGAGACACCTCAAATCTGGTAAGGCGACCGGCTTTGATGGCATAACAACAGAAATATTACCTTCCAAAGACAAAACAAAAGTATAGCTCCTCTTGCTATTCAATTCCTGTGCAACGACCTACCAAATCCCAAAGGTTTGGAGAAGAACGAGAGTAGTTGCCTTGCTGAGACCAGGGAAAGAACCATCATTCTCCAAATGATGACCCGTATCTATACTGTTTATCCTTTACAAGTTATATGAATGAATTAGTCCGTATCCAACCAATTGTCGACAGACCATATTAGCTTTAGTCCATGTTGATCGTGTTACCGTGAAGTATTAAACCTGACATAATACATTGAGGATGGGTTTGAGAATAAGCAAATCACTGTTAACCATGGGACACTCCTTTTGAAAGTGGCTCAAACTGTACGGAATACTAGCTTAGCCTACAAATTCAAATCATTGCTTACCAATCAGCATTTTTTCGTATAAATGGAAGGCAGGAAGAGCAGATGGAGGATACAGAACATCGGCATTCCACAAGTGTCAGTGCTGGCACCTATGCTATTTAACATCTATACAGAAGACCAGCGACCTTACCAGAACATCCGCAGGTATATATATGCAGACGACCTGTGCACTTCCACACAATCGGACTCCTTTTCCACCATCAAAGAAAGAGTGTCAAACGCCCTAACTACCCTATCCATCTAGTACAAAAAGCGGCACCTCAATGCCAATCCAAGCAAAGCGCAGGTGTTTGTCTTCCATCTGAACCATCACCAGGCAAACAGAAAGCTAAAGATCAAATGGGGTGAACAATCACCAGACAAGCATAAAGCTCTTGATCAAATGGGGTGACAAAGAACTGGAAAATCACCCCTACCTAGTCTACTTAGGTGTATAGGGTGACAAGGAACTGGAAAATCACTCCTACCCAGTCTACTGACATAACGCTTTCCTTTAAAGAGCACACAAATTAAAGCAAACATAAAGTAACAACTGGGAACAATCTCCTCAGCAAACTCGCCAACCCCACCAGGAGAACATATCCTGAGACTTGTGATAAACAACCTTAATACTTTGTTACTCTACTACAGATGACTCTGAACTAGTGTGGACAAGATCATGCCATGCGCATAAGGTAGACCCAGATCTAGATAATTCCTGTTGGATTATCATTGGTACCCTAAAATAAACACCTCTACCATTTTTATATAAAATAGGCGGTATCCCACCACCCCATATCCACGGAGAAACGCTAGCAAAATCTGAAAAGAATAAACAAAGTAATGACTTTGGCACCCACTCTACAATCATCATGATGCAAGGCGAAGATCAAAATCCTTCAAAAGCTTTGCAACAGTGGATGGACTAGAACCAATCGGGAAGCTGCACACAGGCTAGAGAAGTGGTGGGAAAGTGACCGATGGCCATCCATTGATGTGCTGCCTAGCCCAAACGAAGACCTGCCCAATGGAACATCCCTCACCAGGAAGGACTATAGTCAATTTTTTTTTAGCGAGGCAGATTTGCACCAACTCGCAGCGGTGCCCTTTTCACTCGGAAAAGTTTCCTGATCGCTGATTGGTTGGACAAGATAATTCTAACCAATCAGCGATCAGGAAATCTTCCGAGCTAAAAGAGCACCGCTGCGAGTCGGTGCAAATGCGCCTCATTAAAAGAAATTGACTATAGGTAACCTTAAGCAGAGCAAGTGTAAAAGAGGGCAAAACATGAGAATGGGGATTAGCTACCAACTTTGAATGCCCATGTGGGCCAACATCCATGGGTTCGACATAGGCGTGATAAGATATGATGACGAGTATAAATGTATTTGAATATTGTCGAGCTTTGCCACAGACAGAAAAATAATGTACCATTTTTGTGAAAAAGCAAACGAGCATAAAAGAGCAGTTCAAGCTACTGCCACATTCATCATTTAGCTAAGGATAATGGAAATAACCTACGCGTCTGTTTTTCCCATCTAACTAAGCCACCTCAAAACACTAATCCCTCCATTTCCCCCTCTCTAACCTTTATACCACATCTGTGTTATCTCCACTTCTGTCACCTTACCATTATTTTCTTATACTACATTTACTACACGACCACTTCTTTTCCGTAACATCAACCATTTTTTATTTCATTTACACTCATAAATCTCACCTCACTTTGATAAAGAAGTCTCCTACCTTTATGCTTTTTTTCTATCCTGTGTCTATCTTCTCTTATGTTACTTCCGGTATATTTACGTCCAGATAATTATATGAACAAATTAATTACATTGATCTACCATTCATATTAACATTTATTACTCTATATCCCATGTTTTCATTTACTTTCATAACCTTACTCTTGCTCACATTTGTTCTTACTTTTCTCTTGTACAGATCACTTTCAAACTCACCTACCAACTTTTGTAGCTTTTTGTCATTTACTCCAATCCCATTCACAGCTCATATTATTCTCCAAAACTCTCAAGTATACATTTACTTACCTCCATTCTATGACCCCTCGCATCTTAAGAACATTCTTGTCTCACACTTTTACAGCAAACCATTCATTCAGCAGACTTTAAGACACGCTACTTCACTTCCATTATAAAAACCTTTTAACCACTCAAATGGTCTATCTTCTGTAACATACGTCATCTAAACATAAACACACGTATATATTTTTATGTATCTAAATATAACTTTTGAGCTGTAACTAGAACTCAAACAGATGTGGAAAGACTAATGTTGGGATTGGGTAATAAAAAGAAAACGAGCAACATGAAAAAGAGAACAAACTTTAGTAGAGGATATTCTAACATATAAGGAAAATAAATGGACATGGGCAGTACATTTAATGAGAACGACAGATAGACATTAATAACGACAGAATGGGGCCCTAGAGACTGCAAAAGAAGCCGGGGGAAGGAATCGAAGAAGAAGGATTGGCGAGCTAAGAAAATTTGCGGGTATAGCTTGCCATAGAAAAACCATAAACAGACGCGAGTAGAAGACCATGTCTGCAGCCTTTGTTATGCAGTAGACTAGTAATGGATGATGATGATGTGTTTATATATATGTATATATGTATATATATATATATATATATATATATATATATATATATATATATATATATATATATATATATATATATATATATAGATGTATGTATGTACATGTATATATATTTATCGATCTATCTGTCTATATATATATATATATATATATATATATATATATATATATATATATATATATATATACATACATATATATATATATATATATATATATATATATATATATATACATATATATATATATATATATATATATATATATATATATATATATATATATATATATATATATATATCCTTTACTGTTACAAGGATCTCGTGACTCAATATACAGAAAAAGCTTGTAGGATATAATGAAATATTTTAGTTCCTAGCACATTCATGCATTTTGATCTACGCATCTTCAAGGTATAATACAAAGTGACTTTGTATTGTACCCTAAAGATATGTACAGGATATTAAAATGCACCGAACTAAAAAGTACTGATATACACTAAAAATTTGTTTTAATCTGGCATATTTGATCTTGATGTCGAGTGACTTCTAAGGTAAGAGAAGAATCAAAGCAGAAAATATGGAATGAAAGCGAACGCGATTAAACGCTAGGAGAATGATGTATGAAAGGAGAAAATAAAATAGTGATAAGAGGAACTGAAGAGTCTAGATAAATGAGTTTGCGTTACATGTGGAAAATAGATGAAAAGACGAGTGATAGATAGATTGGCTAAATGATCAGGGTAAAACGGACAGGATCCCTAATGAAGAGAGAGAGAGAGAGAGAGAGAGAGAGAGAGAGAGAGAGAGAGAGAGAGAGAGAGAGAGAGAGAGAGAAATTTAAGAAGAAAATCAATGGTTGATGTCACTACCAAATGCTATTTGGAAGAATTATAACAAAAATGAATGAATGATAATGAAAAAAAGAACGAAATATAATTTTGGAAAAAAAGGCTGACTGGGATATGTAGACGGCCATTAATCTCAATCACATGAGAGGAAAATGGATGTTAGCCAAGAAGCTGAAAAGCGTATTACGTCATATTAGCCAATAAATTATGCATTGGGAAATATATGTTCGAATATCTTTCATTCTTCATATGCGGGTGAAGTTTGTTTGTAAATGCTCTCGTAAGAATAAGAACACAGGGAATTTCATATATGCAGTGCAGATGCATGTATGTGAGTGATTATAAGTGTTGTGTTGGTATACGCATAAATTTACATAACTGTTTGAAAGCCTTGCATTTATTAACAAGTATATAATTGTTGCAGAGATTCGTACTCACCCACTTGCACACACACACACATACTGTATATATATATATATATATACATAAATATATCTATCTATCTATCTATCTATCTATATATATATATATATATATATATATATATATATATATATATATATATGTATATATATATCTATCTATATCTATCTATCTATATATATATATATATATATATATATATATATATATATATATATATCTATATTATATATATATATATCTATATATCTATATATATATATATATCTATATATATATATATATATATATATATATATATATATATATATATATATATATCTATATATATAGATATATATATATATATATATATATATATATATATATATATATAAATACATACATATATACATGTATAAATATATATATATACATACATAATATATATATATGTGTATATATATATGTATATGTATTTATGTGGAAATTTTTATATTTCATCATAAAATTTAAAAGAAATTTAATGCTAAAGGCTTATATAGGTTTAGAGTAATGCGAGTTGCTCGAATGTAAATTTCCCTTCGTTCTTTACCCCTCGTTTAATGAAAAACACGGTGCAAGTTTCAAATTTTCCCTCCAGTTTCATTATCATTTTTGTGACTGGATTTTCAAATATATTGCAAGCCCGAATCATTTCATGGATATCGAGAGAGAGAGAGAGAGAGAGAGAGAGAGAGAGAGAGAGAGAGAGAGAGAGAGAGAGAGAGAGAGAGAGAGAGATTTTTACTCAAAAAATATGTTCTTGAGTTATATTTCAGAAATACAGAATTTCAAGTTTTATCTATTAATTTTTGTTTTTTGTAGTTGGAACACATTAGGCGAGGAAGATTTTTCGTTAATTTACAAGAGGTTTGGTGCAATATAAGAACAAATGATTTTTCTTTAATCGCTGGAAAGTCATAGCGGAAGTTTCTTGTATTAGCATAAAATGGGATTCGAACACAATGAATGCTGCTGCAAGAATGAATGTAATGAACTATGATATGGGATTGGCTATGGTAGTTGTAAGAAGGGACAGGACAGTGTTTTGAAATAACTACATTTGCATATGATCAGCGCTAAATTCCTCATCTCCACCCAAGTTCAGACATCGGAAGGCCATTCAACGGGATGTTTTCCACTAGATTTCGAAACCATAAATGCGTGCTAGCTAATAATAGCTAATACGGTTGCATGTAATATAGCAGTGATAAAGTTTTGAGGTGATTAGTTAGGGTTTTTTTTTTATAAAGTGAAGACTCTCATATTTGGAATAGATAAATAGATATTTTATGCGTTGCTGGGAAAAAAAGAATAAAATAAAATACGATAGAAGAACAACGAAAAAGTATTTATGTAAATGATTCTCCTGTTCAATGTTTATCGTCAAGCTAATATTAGAATCCTGGAATTAAAAGTAAAGGATTTTGACATTAATACATCATAGGAAGACATGAAACTGAACAAGTGAAAACTAATTAGAAATTGTAATGGGGATACTTTCGGGGTATTCGCTAGTTTCTCTTTAATTTTATGTAAGTATTCAGCTTGTTTTCAACTCTTATACCCTTTAATATTATGTAAGTAATGTATATGAAAGAACTGCATTCGCTAATTTTTCATATTATATTTAGAAGTATAATTTCCTAAAGTTTAGGAGTTAGTACTTCTTATTGTTATTACTATTGTTTCTGTTTTTAGTGATCTCCAAGATGGTATATTGTATTCTGAATT
>NC_090765.1:4565725-4568225 GCF_036898095.1 Palaemon carinicauda | reverse complement strand
TTCATTCCTGAAAGTAAAGTTAGTCGGAACGCGCGTTCTGATTGGTTATTCAATTCCCTAAAGGATCGAATGAAACCTTAATTGTCTATTGTGAAGTTTGGGAGACGAATTTTACGTCCAGCTTGACAAGCAAACTCATTCCCAGGTGCTATTCGTGACTTAATCCTTTCAACTAAATGATACCCATATTCATCATTTCGAAATATATATACTCAGTACAAAGGACGTGGAGACACTGAATATCTCCCCTATATAATAAAAAGCATGTGGCTGGATATATATATATATATATATATATATATATATATATATATATATATATATATATATATATATCATTCCGGTCAGGCTTAGCTATTCCTGTCCCTTGTGTTTGGGGAGAGGAAGTAGTCATACTCTGGTGAGAGAGATGCATGTGTGTTCTTGTATATCTAAACATTTATTCATCCTTTTTAGCGGGTTGCATACCCTGGTATATATATTGCATAGATATGTATATAGATTATAGATATTAATATAACATATATATATATATATATATATGTATATATATATATATATATATATATATATATATATATATATATATATATATATATATATATATATATACTGTATATTTCCTCAATGCCACGCTGAAGGTTAGACTAAAAGCACCCATCAAAAATATAGATAGAATACCTAGGTTTGATGCAACTAACCTTCTAGACTCTAGAGGAAGGGCACAGAGAAACATTTTCAATAAATGTAAGAATCGGTTTGCAGCTTAGGGAAATTAAGTATTAATGAGGAATGAATGTTGTGATATTAAGAACATATATCAGTCAGTTGGTAGTGGCGTTTTGGGACATGCAGTAACTAGGAGAAAACTATGGATATCAAATGATACTTTGTATACTATGAAAGCAAGGCAAAGACAGAAATTGATTGTTAACAGTTTTCAAGAAGTAATGAAAAATATTAGATAGAGCATGCTAATCATACTAGTAGTATTGAATGTGATGTCAGAAGAAAAGCCGAATGACTGGAGAGAATATTTTGACCGAAAGCAGATGATGCTGTCAAAGCTATGCATTCAGGAGTGGCTATGGCGTAAGAATTGCTCATAGAATTATTAATAAAATCTATACTGGGTAGTAGGTAGTAGGTTGGCCAGGGCACCAGCCATGCGTTGAGATACTACCGCTTGAGAGTTATGAGGTCCTTTGGCCGGACAGTACTACATTGGATCCTTCTCTCTGGTTACAGTTCATTTTCACCATTGCCTACACACACACCGATTAGGCCGGCCTATTCTTTACATATTCTTCTTCACCCAAGGGGTTACTGCAATGTAATTGTTCAGTGGTCACTTTCCTATTGGTAAGGGTAGAAGGGACTCTTTAGTTATGGTAAGCAGCTCTCCTAGGAGAAGGACATTCCAAAATGAAACCATTGCTCTCTATCCTGGGTAGTGTCATAGCCTCTGCCATGGTCTTCCACTGTCTTGGGTTAGAGTTCTCTTGCTTGAGGGTATAGTCAGGCACACTATTCTATCTAATTTTTCTTCCTCTTGTTTTGCTAATATTTTTATAGTTTATATAGGAGATATTTATTACAATGTTGCTTTTCTTAAAATATTTTATTTTTCCTTGTTTCCTTTCCTTACTGGGCTATTTTCCCTCTTGGAGCCCCTGAGCTTAAAGCATTCTGCTTTTCCAACAAGGGTTGTAGCTTAGCATTTAATGATAAGAAGAAGAAGAAGAAGAAGAAGCATATACCCCTCAAAATGAGAGATGTATCTCTTATAACAACAGAAAATGAAGAAAGACGCTATTGATGGAACATTTTAGTGAGGTCATGAAAAGGAGATTATTATTATTAGTATTATTATTATTATTATTGTTATTATTATTATTATTATTATTATTATTGTTGTTGTTGTTATTATTATTAAATGCTAAGCTACAACACTAGTTTGAAAAGCAGGATACTATAAGCCTAGGGGCCCCAACAGAGAAAATAGCCCAGTGAGAAAAGGAAACAAGGAAAAATAATATATTTTAAGAACAGTAACAACATTAGAATAAATATTTCCTATATAAACTATAAAAACAAAACAAGAGGAAGTGGAACTAGATAGAACAGTGAGCCCGAGTGTACCCTCAAGCGAGAGAACTCTAACCCAAGACAGTGGAAGACCATGGTACAGAGGCTATAGCACTACCCAAGACTAGAGAACAATGGTTTGATTTTGGCGTGTCCTTCTCCTAGAAGAGCTGCTTACCATAGCTAAATAGTCTCTTTTACCCTTACCAAGAGGAAAGTAGCCGCTGAACAATTGTATTGCAGTAGTTAACCCCTTGGGTAAAGAAGAATTGTTTGGTAATTACAGTGTTGTCAGGTGTATGAGGAAAGTGGAGAACCTGTAAAGAATAGGCCAGACTATTCGGTGTCTGTGTAGGCAAAGGGAAAGAACCGTACCCAGAGAGAAGGATCCAATGTAGTACTGTCTGGCCAG
>NC_090765.1:4558225-4560725 GCF_036898095.1 Palaemon carinicauda | reverse complement strand
TTTAGAACTGTTAAGAATATTCTTATCAGCTTAATAAAACTGGGCTATCATTACTAGGAATTTATGTTTTTATCAAAATATCTAGTTAGTCCGAATCGTTAGGTGACAATGAATAGCATTTATAAATAAATAATCTTTCGTTTTCAGATGTGACTTTTTAAATTCCTGTAAGATAAGTCAAAGTCATATTGAATAATTCCTTTGTAAGATAAAGTTATATTGAATAATTCCTTATGCAATGAAACCGAATTTAATTTAATTGCCTTTATTCTAGAGCAAATAATTTTCCATTTTTAAGCATAGGGTTTTTATGTCAGTTTCTTTTTTGTTTAAAAAACGCATTTTTAAGCAAATTGTACTGCAGTTTACTTCTCGAACAAGTGCGGTTGTATATTTATTAAAGATCTCAATGCATTCTAAAGCTGAACAAATATAAATCATCCAAGCTGATCTCTGTTAATAGGTATTTCATTCGATGAAGGTACGTTTGTTGTTAAAGCTCATTTTGTTGCTGAAGCTTTTGATAAACATGCAGGTGCGAAGAGTGAATGGCTTTTATTCAAAACAAATAAAATCATCTAGAAATATTTAGCAAATAGTTTCAACCGTTCGCTTCTTTGTCCATTCCTCATCTGACTAAGTACGTGGGAGACTAAAACCGTAATGGCTTTTCAATGATTAAACCTCTCAGCGCTGGATCCGTAATACTAACTGTAAATACTTCTTTTGGAATGCGAAAGCTGGTATGTATATCCGTGTTCTTAGAATTATATGAGCCTTGCGATTTTGCCATCGAAGCGAAGATTTGTCAGTCTCCCAAGGGGGAAAGTCCATTAACACCCTTTCATTAAAATGGAGCTCTAATAGTTCTGGCTTTAGCATCAACCCGGATGTATCATTGAATATTTTCTTTGAAAACTCAAGGGAAATGTTAGGAAGTTTGATAAGAATAATTATAAAAATTTCCGGTTTTTTTTTCTTGTATCTTTACGCTCGCAGCTTCATTCATTCTTAAAAGACTATTTAAAATATGAAAATATAACCATAGGAATCTTGCTAAGGCAGTATAATATCATTGCATCGAAATATACTACTAAAATCCTGATCTGAAAAAGTATTGAAATATCGTAAATATTCTAATTCTAAGAAAGTAATCGACATACATGCAGTATATTGGTACATTGTTCATACATACTTGCACAGGGATACCAGTAGGCAATAAAAGTGTTCGATATTGTCTTTAATTAGAAAACATATCGAAGTTTGTAAGTGAACGTCAGGGCAAACTTGTAGATGGGGTTGTGAAATAATGATGCTGTCAGTGAGGTTTATGCCTTAACTCGTGGAAAGTCCGGGTTTGTTGATTAGCTAGGAGTAAAATTTCCTTCCACTTGAAGTTTATTCGCTAATGATTTTAAATATATAGGCATATCAAGACCATGCACTGAACATGAAACACTTTGTCAGTATGTGAAACACTCAATTTTTAAGGCTTCCTTCAATTCCATAGATGATAGTTAAAGCCAAATGCACCAAACCCTTTGTTTTACCATCGATTGATTCGATGGTTTTTTATCAAACTGATATGAAGGTCTCAAAGGTAATCTACGTTAGTATTGTTGGAATGTTATTTGTCTAGATTTCATCAGCTTCGTGTGATTTTAATCCTCAATACAGAAGAAGCATGCAGCAGTGATCTTTGACGCAACAGTGCTAATATGCTAATTATAATTTAGACAATCTTTAGCAATAATCCACATTCTTTACTTGAGAGTTGACATTTACTACCTATTTTGGACGAAATCTCCCCCATGGATTTTAACATGTCATTACTGAAGGGTTGTAATTCCTGTTGGACCGGCAGTGCAAAATTCTTTCTTGTATCATTATTATTTGTGTACGTACGCTTAAAGTCTGTTATAACTTCTTGACATATTTCATCTCTGAAATTAATGTTCTGAAATATTCTTCCTAATATGTATCATATGCAATTCATCTTGCAGATCTTTTTAGGCATATTTCATACGAAATGATATTTATTTCTCCTTTAGATAATATTTGAGAATTATAGCAGTACTTATCTACAAGATTTCTTTTGAGAAGATGCGTATTGTAAACTTTTTGTCAGGAATTTGAAGATATATTGAAAATGACTCTACACGAAGTAGTATATAAAATAATCCTCGCAAGGTATTCTTATGAGATGAATTTCACTGAGTGATACGTGCCCAGTAACAATACTTTTTGTTTGTCGTGGCGTATGAGTTAACTGGCATTCTCTTGACCATTTCTTCTTTTTTCTTTCAGGTAAGCTGAACCGACAGAACTGTAACTCTAACTAACCAGAGGTATGTTTCTTGCAGTTTCAACGTCTGTCTCTCCTTTTCCTTTCTCTCCCTTTCGTCTTGGCAACCCTTTGCTATTGACATTTGTAATCAAACTGTGTGTAACATCAGTTGGTGGCCTAATGTCAGTCTTCAGTGTTCAATAGTGAAGTCTG
>NC_090765.1:4540725-4548225 GCF_036898095.1 Palaemon carinicauda | reverse complement strand
TCAGTGGGAATCCATTCTAAATACCTCCTCTGATGACTAAATACAATAATAACGGAAAAGTAGGAGTTATACTTATTGTTGTTTAAAAGATATAGGGTTTTTCAAATAGATGAAAAAAAGGGAAATTCTCTCTCTCTCTCTCTCTCTCTCTCTCTCTCTCTCTCTCTCTCTCTCTCTCTCTCTCTCTCTCTCTCTCTCTCTCTCTACATATATATATATTCTTTGTGATTATATTTTATTGAATTCTCAGAGTATTTTTAAGGTATACTCTATATATTCGCTTATAATGTTGTTTGTTCTTAAATGAAATCATGATTCTTTAAAGAATGACTAGACAAAATACAGATTACGCTTTTTTGTATATAAACATGGAAAATGTATTGACGTTTGTACATAATGAAAAAAAAAAAAAAAAGGAGAAGGCTGCGATTTCAAAGGAGGAAAGAAATAGAAAATAGTTGAAATGGCAGAATACAAACAGAGGAGGATTAAATCGAATAGCTAGAATAATTTGACATAAGAAAGGTACGAAAACTCAACTTTGTATTACCCAGTGTATGTAAGTCACTCGCAAAAGAGCAAAATGCATCCTGGGCAGAAGATGAAACATTAGAACGTAATCCCATGATCAGCATCATCAAATGAAATTACAAGAGATGAATTAAGACCATAACAAGAGAAGTGGGATGGAAGGAAAGGTTGATCGCCAACTAAATTCGGATGCTGACGCTGAATAATATACGGTTGCCATAATTTTCCGCTAAAGACTCTCTCTCTCTCTCTCTCTCTCTCTCTCTCTCTCTCTCTCTCTCTCTCTCTCTCTCTCTCTCTCTCTCTCTCTCTCTCTCTCTCTGATATACTGCATATATGTATACATATAATCAGATGGTCCTACTACTATTAACTTATGCATTAGAAACTTGGAGTTTTAGAACATAAGCTATTTACAACTCAAAGAGCAATGGAAAGAATAATGATGGGAATAACACTAAGAGACAGAAAAAGAATATTGATGAGAGACCGAACTAAAGTTGAAGACATTCTAACAATCTGTAAGAAAAAGATATGGACGTGGACATGCCATAGAATGAGAATGACAGACAATAGATGGATATTAATAATATCAGAATGGGTCCTTAAAGATTTTAAAAGAAGCAGTGGAAGGAATTGAAGGCGATGGCTTGACAAACTAAGAAAGTTTACTGGTATAAACTGGCATAGAACGAACATAAACAGACGCAAGTGGAAGGACATGTGTGAGGCCTTCGTTCTGCAGTAAACTAATACCAGTTGATGATGATGATACATTAATATATGTTTATATATGTATACTAATGTAGGCGACCCGTCCAAAATGACGGCGGAGTATTTGGAAAGCTAAGCCCGCACACACAGATTCAACCCTCCCCACTGCCTTCCACTTGGCGTACTCCTTGGTGTACTCCTCTTTCCAGAGTATGACTACTTCCTCTCTCCTACCCGAAGGACGGGAGAGACCGAGTAGTTATACATCTGGTATTTCAGCTAAGCATTATCAGAAGAAATATATATATATATATATATATATATATATATATATATATATATATATATATATATATATATATATATATATATATATATATATATATATAGCCGAGCCAGACACGTTCTTTTTATTACATAGGGGAGATATATGTATATATGTACAGTGTTTATGTATACCTATATATATATGTGTGTGTATATATATATATATATATATATATATATATATATATATATATATATATATATATATATATATATATATATACATATATATATATATATATATATATATATATATATATATATATATATATATATATATACACATTGGATAACACTTTCTGTTCACAAAATATATCTGAAAAATGGAGAGATACCCATTGGTCACTGCCACATTCATACACATACTGGTAATGTAGCGCTGAAATGTGACATAGAAATCATCCGTAACCTTTGCTGATTGGCGGGTATTTTTTTCTGTAATGCAGCAATCATCTTTTCCAATACATCTTCCAATCATAGTATCCAACAATTATTAAGACTTATTTTGCCCAGCACATTGAATCCATCAATCTATTGAAACCCTTTGCAGTCACTACACCTTATGTTGTGCACTGTAGATATTTCTTAAAGATCTTTATAATGCGCCTCCTAGTTGCACTTGCTATATATCCTTCTGTTTTCCCCAGTTCTTGCTTCATTTGTTTTATCTTACTATCCAACTATTGTAATTTTTACTTCACAATGAAAATCGTAAGCTTTGACTTTATAGACCAAATTCATGATTCCAATCGAAATCGGTTATGATACATTTCATTACAAATGGTAAACTATTTACCTAGTATTTAGTACAGTATATGTCCACAATTCTCGCATTTTCATTATTTTTGCTTGACCTATATTTTCCCATATACTACGAAAATTATTAATCTCAAGTTTTACCTTTCGTTGATGTTCAACATTCGCGCCTCATAACCGTAAAGGAGATATGGTTTAACACTCCCTTCACGCATTCAAACCTTGTTATTCATTAATACTCTAGTTTCGCTGAAATCTTTAATGTATACACTGCTATGTTTCTAGAAGCGCATAATCTGTGACTTGCGACTTCTATCATTTTATTTACATAATATACAATTTAATTACAAATTAATATGAATCAACCTAGTCAATACTTTCGCCCTTAATATTGTGGTATCTTCCGGCTTTTCATATACTTTCTTAATTAAACAGCAGCTCACATTTACAATATTATCCATATTCAAACACTTTCGAACTTCAATAGTTTCTGCACTTTCTTTTTGTTATTCCTAATCACCTTCTCTACGATCATCTTTTATTTTCATCTCAAAAAATTGTGGTGTTACTTTAAATGTAATTTTTATGGCTCGACTATTTCTTTGTATTCGTAAATGAATCAACAGACACGGAGACACAATATTTCACTTTTCTCATTACCACCTTCATGCCATTGTTTTCATATTTTTCATTCTTCTATCTGTTCATCTCATTTTTCTTCTTATTACCAATTCTGTTATTACTTATTACATCCAATATTTTAATTTATGACTTTTCATTACTACTTTCAAAGATTCATATTCATGTTTTGTTTCATTTCTTGCTTTCTGTTGATCTCTCACTTATTCATTATAATTTCTTGCTATCATTCTCATTTTTTTATTGTTTACTCTCTTTATCTCTTCTTTTCTAATTACTACATTCATCCTATTTTGCTCATGTATTTTATTACGTACCTTCTTTCCATCACTCTCTTATCTCATTACTACCCTCCTGCTACTGTTCCTGATATTCTTCACATCTCTCCTTATCTTTACTCACTTCTTTCACTATTACCTTAATGCATGTACATGCTAGTATCTTCTCTCATTCAATTGTACTTATATTTTTCACCCATCTCTAATGCTTTTATATCGTTGTCCCTACCCTTAGTAATTCAATGTATTCTTTCTAACATTTTATGATTATCAAAGTGTTCCTTCTACTCGCGCATATTTGATCTCATAATAGATTTTCATACCTTCTTCTTCCGTCCATATTTGCTAATGTCTCTACCCTATTATGAAATTCACATCCACTTAACCTTACCTTCACAACTTGAAATTCTATCAGTGTGAACTTTCGTCTGAAGCAATTGATGAATAAATATCTCCAGCCATTCATCATATGGCTATCACACCCATATCTATACTTTACCACACACTTCTTTTTACTAATGCATAACAAAAACTCTCTTTTGAGTGCACGTATGGGCCTCATTTAGAAGGCGCCTACTTCAAATAATAAAGTCCCTTTCCAAATAAATTTATACGTGACTCTTTCAGTTCTTTTGTATTCTAGATACTTTATGCTTAACAACAAAGCCATCTTTTTTTTACGTCACTTATTTTTGCATTTAAATCGCTTAGCCTAAGTGCCCTTTCATATCATCCAGACAGAAATTTGGATTCTTCCCAAGAGTCTTTTTCTTTCTCACATTTTCTCTTGTTTAAAAATATATTCTCAGCATCCTAACATTTTCTCTTGCGACACTGTGTGTGTGAGTGTAAAGTTTTCTGTGTGTGCATGTTTGTAGTAGTTTATCCATTTACGGGTTCTATTTTAGGTATCTGTTTATTCTGATATTATCTATAACGAATTTTGTAGATGTATTCATACATAAATGGGTTTATAAATGTGTGTTATGTAAACAAAACAAAAACTTGTGAGTTTTCAATACACATACATAAATAATAAAAGACTCCAATGCAGCTACTTCTAGCACAGTGCAAGACAAAGGCCTCAGACATGTTCTTGGTGATGTCTGGGGTTTGGCTATTTTCATCACCACGCTGACAACTGAAGATTGATGATGGTGGGAGACTTTAGTCTGATCGCTCACAGCAAACGTACCTAGTATGGATGGCCCTCAATAGTACAGCTTTACTGATCATGGCGATACACAGATTCTTCCACCATGTTGAGCTTTATATATATATATATATATATATATATATATATATATATATATATATATATATATATATATATATATATATATATATATATACTGTATATCATCATCATCATCATCATCAACAACAACTAGTCCGGTTCAGGTCAAAGGCCTCTGACAGGTCTTTCCACTTGTGTCAGTTTATGGTCTTTCTATATTGTATATCCGCAAATTTTCTTAGTGCGTCAATCCATCATTTTCTCTTCATTTCCATGATTATTTTGCAATCTCCAGGAACCTATTTTGTTAGTCTTAATATATATATATATATATATATATATATATATATATATATATATATATATATATATATATATATATATATATATATATATATATATATATATTTATATTTATATATCCTTTAAAATGTTAAGCATGCACGTGATGCCAGGCTTTTTATTTTTAGAAGGTTTTTTTTTTTTCTATTTCACCCGGGAGGGCATTGACGTTCTGATGGGGGTTGATTTATTACCCGCTGACATAATGATGAATGGTGGTGATGGTGATGATAATGACTTTGATGATGATGATGATGACTGCACTCCATCAGCGAAGCAAATATTTTGGTTATTTTTTTGTTTTAGTTGCGAACGTGGAGTTCGTTTACGTTAGCTAAATTAATTTACGAGACTATGGGAGGTGATCTGCTCACACAAGCGTTTCAAGTTATTTTCTCTATCGTGTCTAGTAATTAGTACTAATTTTTCCTTTATACATACATACATATATAGATACATACATACTTAATCTTTTTGTTTAAAATTAATTACTTTTATACATACATGCTTAATCTTTCGGGTTAAAATTAAATACTTTTAAACTAGGATGATATGGATCGAATGGAGAGCATTCTGAGGCACAGAGACGTATTTAGCACGGATAGTGCACGTAATGATATTTACTAATTCGGGTTTATAAAGTATGTTAAGTGAATATGTATTATAATTGTTTTGGAGCATAATACCTTATCCCTAAATAACTTGTCTTTGAAGGTAATTTTCAAAATGAAGAAATAATCAGATTTTGGTGGAAGTTAAATTAAACATTAAAGAGTGCAAATTTGAGTCATTATTTAAATGATGGGATATTCGTAGTACTGTCGGTTAACCTACCATTGCAATTGTTTGATTATGGCTAAGTGTTGAACTCTTTGTTTATTAAAAATGCTTTATGTTCCTGTCAGAAAGGTGGTAGAGGAGAAAACCAAGTAATGAAAAAATTACCTACCAATGGATGTGTGCCAATAGTTCCATTTAGGAGATGTGAAAACGAAACACAATTTCACCATGCACGAAATCACTCAATTTTGCGGTCATAGATATCCCAATTTCATTTGTTGAAATTTGGGTCCTGGATCCTGGTTGGATAGTTGGTTTGAAATCTTGCCTATTCCAGTACATACAAGGCACGGCCTCATGCAGTATTAGCAGCTCATAAGGACGACCTTAAAATCTGTAATAAGGATAGCTTTTTGGGAAGAAAAATGAACCCACTCATAAATAAATATTTACTACATGTGTCAACGCCAAAAGGGTACAATCTTCAGTTGTGTGTCACTTTGTGTGTCCCATAGCTGATTGGAAGGGCACTGCTTCTGTATGGTCTAATAAAAGGAAAGTCCAATGGTATATATATATATATATATATATATATATATATATATATATATATATATATATATATATATATATATTATATATATATATATATATATATATATATATATATATATATATATATATATATATATATATATAGATATATATATATATATATATATATATATATATATATATATGTATGTATGTATGTATGTATATGTGTGTGTACCTATGTATGTAAGCACACTTATATAAGTATATATACACACATACTCAACAATCAACCCTTTTCTCTAATTTTCCACTATTGAATCGAGTAAGACTTATGAGCACAGAGCTCATCCATAAAAAAAACTCTCATTCAGTAAGTTTAAGAAAAATATCCTTTACATTCCATTGACTCCTTCTCTGGCTCCCATTACACGATTCATATGCAACTTGCATTCTTATGCAATTTATGTAATTTTATTGTAAATACATGTGCATATTTAGAAATGAGTCTCAAACTATTTTGATAGAAAGGTTTCAATGTATTATACTGGAAAACTACTGAAAGAAAAAAAAAATTTTGGCAAGTGGTGTTTTAAATCATGAATATGTTTCATCAATGAATTGATCACCAATTCAAATAACGCTGTGAATATGCACTATTTTTTTTAATAATATGAGAAGAACATCCATGGTGAAAAAAAAGCCGAGTCTAATGTTGATATTTTTGTAATGGTGTTGGTCATATAAATTGATCAGGAACAACAGTGTGAAGTTTCAAACCATTGCTTTAAACAGATTTAACTTTAAGACCTTTTCATCTGTCTTTATGCTTCATAAGAAAAAAGTATTATTAACTTAGTTAGAGCTCCATCTTTTAAAACACAGGTCGTTTCCTACCGATTATCATGACAAACACTGTTTCCTTCTTATTACTTCATTCGTAGTTTCTATCGGACTTTCATTCAATTAATGATACAAACATACATACACTCACTCAAACACACACAAACATTTATACACACACACACACACACACACACACACACACACACACACACACACATATATATATATATATATATATATATATATATATATATATATATATATATATATATATATACACACACACAATTTTGAAAAACTAAGGACAGACTTTTTTGAAATCGTGTATTTACCAAGTTATGATTTGCAAAGGAGAAAAAGGGTAGAACTGGCTATTGGCTATACGGGTATTACAAATTTAACTTATGGGATAGTAATTTTCTTCTTATCCTAAATATCATACGTAAACTAAAGTGAAAGGGTAATGGTTGGGCCATTGAATCAATTCGATTCAAATGAGGAAATTACCAAATATGA
>NC_090765.1:4523225-4535725 GCF_036898095.1 Palaemon carinicauda | reverse complement strand
AAGGAATGAAACGTGAAAAAGGTGAACACCAATAACAATTAAAATTTGATTTAAAATTCATCTGCCAGATCTGGCAGTCGCCACCGACCTTGCATGGTGCATAGGTAATGTAATCATTGCAGTAAAACGTTCATAAAAAATTTTGAATTCTTAAATTAGATATTTCTATAGAAAAAAAAGTTATAAGGTAATAAACTTATCTTTTGAAGAAGAATAGTTTTGGAGTTTACTCTAATAGTTTTGTTTTTTAGTTTTATATGAAGAATACTCTACCCTCCCAAAAAAAGTTCAACTTGACCGTAAAAAGTTTAACAAAGAGAATACTGGGGGAAGAAGAAACCTGTTGCCTTTCAAAATAAGTGAAGTTCAATTATATTTGTGTAAAATAATAAAGGATAGGGATGGTACCAACCTACTATGTTTTTGACAGAAATATTGAAATCTTGTCTTTGAACTGAACTCTTTTCTTAGAAACGTTTACATGTACTTACACACGTGTGTGTATATATATTTATAATATATTTATATATATATATATACATATATATATATATATATATATATATATATATATATATATATATATATATATATATATATATATATATATATATATATATATCTTCCTACACCGAAACGAAATTAAATCTTTCGCCCTGCGAATGAAACAAGCAGTTGCCATCAGAAATGCCAGCGCTGTTGCTGCGGCCAGCAACTGAAACTCTTCTTGTTTTTATGAGTTCCAGGTGGGATAAGGGCCCTACTAACGCACTCATTCGAAGGCACATTGAGCTTGCAATATCATCATTGCAAGCCGTAACCATTCAAAGTTTTCCCAAGTGAACTTTTTCAGTTTAACGCACAAAAAATGGAATGGAGGAGTCTACCTTATGGGATGGTTTTACTTGAACGTCTTTTAACACAATATTAAGGATATATTTATTTCATATGTGTGTCTATAGCTTCCGACTGCGTTAAAAATGTTTTATGCTGTACCTATTAAAAGTTTTTTAGCACCCACAAATTATATATATATGTGTGTGTGTGTGTGCGCGCGCGTATGTATGTGTGTTTGCCTACTGTAAATACGTATTCACACGAACACACACATGTATAAACCTAAGTCTGTACACTGTACTGTAGGCATTACTTTGGGATTATTGACTTTAAACACCGATTAGTCTTGTCTTGTAATTTCCATTTTTTCCGATTTCTTTCTCTCTTGCCTTTTCGTGTTAAGCCTCATCAGATTTTACTCTATTTTGTACCTTAGGGATTTTCCGAACAGTTTCGCATTGGAGCTAAATGGCCTCCTTGGTCCCAGTCCAAGGGTCACATTACCCAAATTCATCAGAAGTTCGTCAAATATATCTATATAATATGACGGAGTAATTAATATTACGTTAGAAATTAAAGTATAATACTATCCTATGTCATATATGGCATACACACCCCAGCAATCTTACCTACTACTTTTTTGTCACTTTTCAAAACACGTGTTAAAAATAACATCGTCCAGTATGTCGTATTATGCAGCAGATTTTGTTAAGTTACTTATAGGAGCTATTGTGAGCCTTTACTGTATTTTGATCACAGATTTGACAGTCATATACAATTATATACTGTATATGTTTATGTATGTGTGTGTGTGTGTGTAAAAACAGTGATTTTTTAACCTTGCAATATCCAGACATTTAACTTTGGACAAGATTATTAATACAACCCTTCACAATTGCCACAATCGTATCACAAACATGTGTGTAAATCACAAAATTGTTGGGTTATTTAGGATTTAGAATTTTATTGTTCCATGTACCTGGTGAACGGCACCCAAATGTATGCTTATGCATACTTAGATGTGCACAGGCACACACAAATGTGTGGGTGTATATATATATATATATATATATATATATATATATATATATATATATATATGTGTGTGTGTGTGTGTGTGTGTGTGTGTGTGTGGATATATATACACACATTTATTAGTGTATATATATACATATATATATGTATAATATATATATATATATATATATATATATATATATATATATATATATATATATATATATTTGTGTGTGTGTGTAAATCAAATCAAATTTGGATCAGTTTTATCTCTTATTAAAGGCTTAAAAATGAGATAAACCGTCATAGTATGTGTTCGTATGCATGTGTGTGCTTTTAGAAAGAAAGTCATTGAACTGGCTGTTTCCCGTTTGACGTTCGATTCCGCAAGAATTGTCAAGAGAAGGATGCTTAAAATCTAATTAGGGGTTTCAATAACCAAGCAATTTCCGTTCTGCAACGAAAGCCAATGTGAAAGCAATTACGTGTTATTGGTAGAGGATAAAAAAGTAGTAAAAAATTCGCTTGCTGTTTGACATTTTAGAAAACGTTATGAGTATATCATGAAAGAGTCAATTAATATTAGTCCTCCAAGAGACCTAATGGAGTAGTCTTCATTACATTTAACTCTAGAAATTTAATTATAACTACAATTATGTAATTTCATTGTTCAACTAAGAGGTGAATGAAAGTATTCTTGAAAAATTACAAAACGTAGTTTTTAAGGCGTTATGAGTGAGAACTGGCAACGTCTTTAAGCAGTTTAACTACTGCTAAAGTTATTCTTCAAGAATATTTAGTTCGATATCAATTTTTTTTATTTGTGATATTTCTTAAAAATTCAGAATATCACGTATGACATGATAATTATCATCTGTGTATATATATATATATATATATATATATATATATATATATATATATATATATATATATATATATATGTGTGTGTGTGTGTGTGTGTGTGTGTGTGTGTGTTTGTATATATATGTGTATATATATTTATTTATATATATATAAATATATATATTTATTATATATATATATATATATATATATATATATATATATATATATATATATATATATATATATATATATACGGTTCAAACTTTTCATACTGAGCAAGAGACAAGAGTTACGACTTGGGGGTTCCTTGCAAGAATAATTTGCGTTGATTGTGACTAGGGTTAGCCACATAATCTAAAAAGATTAGCTGAGAATCAAAAGGATCCAATCTGGAGATACTTGACAGGAAAACAGTCATGATATATACACTGAAATCAAGAATATAAAATGAATATTTACATAACTAAATACAAATTTTGGAGATGTTAGGGAAATTAAAAGTAATATTTGTTAATGTATTACGAAATTGATTGAAAGATGTAGGAATTATATTGTAGAGAGGTGAGGGGCTCTAGGGATTTGGATGGAAGGAAATTGTGTTAATTCTCCTTGTAGGTAGTTCCCCCTAGGAGGGAGTGGCCTCAGATGGTCACCCATTTGATGCAATGATTTCCCAATAAGTAAAATTTCTTTATTTTTTGGCCTATAAGAAATCTTCAGTATGCACCAATGTTAATCATATTACTGGCACAATGCTTGAAATGGCTTTAGACGCAAGGTGGAAATGACTGGGAGAAAAAATGGAATACAATAAAATGTTGGGAAATTAAAGCTTTTGATTTCATGTAGTTACTGAAAGATTTGATATAGAATCATTGCAGCTGATGCATTATTTGATTCTGATATAAAAATCAGGATTCCTAGAAAGGAAGGAAGGATTCCAGGGAAATGCCTAAAAGTATCATAAATAAAATTAGAGTAGTGAACAGTAGCTTTCGAACAGGAAAACATTGGTTGGATAATGTTTCTTATAGGGTATGTTTCAGGGGTGTTATTGTATTCCATGTCCTTGTACGTTATTTAAGGAATCACGTAATAAGTAAAGAACTAATGATGATCAATTTAGTCATAAATTCTTGTTCATAAATTACTGTTTGGACGTGTACACAAAAATATGTTGATAAGTTACTGATTGGTGTTGTATAGACAAGTTGCTGGGTAATATTTTATATTCATTTCAGGATAAACCAAAGAATATATTTAGGGTGAAATGTAGTCATCAAAAGTATGTAAGAATAATTAGTATTGTAGATGAAACAGTTTGGGTTATTGATATTGAAGGAAGAGTAAGTTAAGAATTAAAGGAAGGAATAATGTTATAGGAATAACTGGAAACCAGGACTGGGACGATAGATATTTGTATAAGGGAGGAAATGATAAAGTTAAAAGCAAAGGTTGCATGCATTGCTAAAAGTGAAAGAAGAATTGGTATATGAAGTGCAGTGGCCAAGAAAAGCAGTGGATATTGTACTAATAATGCTGGCATAAAGAGGTCAATTTGTATTTTGATTAATCACTTGAACGTTAAGGAGCTGGTGAGGTAAATTTGACTAAGTTATCACTTCTCTCTACTACGTGTGATATTATTTCACTTATTTTGTCATTATCTTTTATTATTTATTCACGAATCCTGACGTACAAATAGCCCAAAGGGAATGATATATGACAAGTAAGTAATGGCATACTTTAGGTTAAGGTCATGAATAGGAGATATGAAGTGAATAATTTGATTGCTATAACTGAAACTGGTGAAGACCTCGATGTGCCCATAAACGAAATCATTGTGTTTGAAGTCGAAGCCATCATTAAAATAGTAAAGAGATGGAAAACCCCTGGAAACGATGGAATGACTGCTAAGATGATATCGGCCGAAAATGAAGTGACTCCCTGAATACTTAGGATTATTTTGTAGTGGCGTGAAGTGGCAAAACCTAATGACTGGGAACTAGGAGTGTTTGTGAAAATGACCAAAAAAAGTGTCCTGATTGCAAAAAATGACTTAAATCGTTAGTTGACATACAAGTTAAATCTTCAGTACTAGATAGTTTTGGTGTATATTAAAGAGTTTTCAATCCATATTAACGATAAGATCTCTATATAAGGTCGGTGTGATTTCTGCTAAAATTGTTAAGTCAGTTATAATAAGTTCTTGCATGTAAATAAGAAGCACTTATTACGCACTCGGAAGTCGTCACTTAAAAATTATTTTCCTCTGGTTATGTAATATTAAAGGGTTTTTAACATTTACGGGAAAAGAATTATAGAATTACTAATGGTACACAAAAGTATAGGGTCTATACAGGGAAACCAGACCCTACGAATAATTACAATAGAGTATTTTTTATCAAAATACATTGATTTGAAGATTTATTGTTTGGAGATCACGATTTCGCATTTTCGTTTACCCCCTTTTGTGCACACTTTTTGCTGTGTTTCATTGTTATATGCCAATATTACTGTATCTTCCCACCCAATTTTTATTATGCATTTGTTCTAACCATTTTACCATCTGATATAGATAAAATATTTCGTATCATCGGGCTGGATTTGTCGTTTGGGGAGAAGTATCACTTTCCTATTATGTGGTTGTTCTTTTATATGAATTTGTTCATTTATATTACCAATATGAAACTTAAAGCACTATTATATATCAAAAAATATTTTTTTTAATGTCAAGTGACTCAATCAGATGTTCAATCTTTTCTAATTTGTCATAAAAGAGTTAGAAAAAAACTATGATCAACATCATCGAGCGAAAGTTTATGGAAACTTTTCATGTAACTTAATCCCGGTTGTATAAATAGACACATTCTGTCAGGATGTTCACAATGTAGTTGTAGAGATCTATGGTAGAGGACAGGGAGAAATTTTGCATATATGGAAATCCAAAACCGAACTTGGATGGTTTAGGGAAAAGCCGACGCTTGTTGACATTAGGACTATTCAAAGGCAAATTCAAAGGATTCAGGAATTAGTACCAGGTATTCAATCCGGTAACAGATGAATGGTTTACAACTCTGTCGTCTCATTAAAATGGAAAGTGTTATTGAAATTCCCGGGATTTGTTAAAACTTTCATGTTTTTGAATTATCGCTCTCTATAACTTACATTTTGTAAGGAGTGATTAAAACATTTTGATGATTTCCTTGTTGCTTCAGAACAACAATCACCTTACCACATTCATTATTTAATAGTAATTGGATCTGCTGTTATTATTATTATTATTATTGTTGTTGTTGTTGTTGTTATTATTATTATTATTATTATTATTATTAATATTATTATTATCATTATTACTATTTTTGTCTAATGACCATTTATTGTTATTGAAACTTCAAAGCACCAACACCTTTAATTGCAAGCTAATGCGGAACAGCATTTGCTATAATATGAATAATGGGAAAAGTACACAGGTAAACAGAGGTTGCTAAATAAATGCATTTAATCATTATATGATAATATTAATCATTTGAATAATTGAAAATAGCTCTAATCTACAGGAAAAGTGTTGAAAATTAATTAGAATAGGAAAGTTTATCTATGTGTAACCTCTTGTAAGAAAACTATGGGCAAGGCAATGGAAGGCTGTGCGTCTGGTTCAGACCCTAGGACCAGCTCTCCTATCTCTTCTGTTGTTACTAGTTTTATCTGTTTAAATGCGGCTCGTTTGCCAGTATTCCAAAAAATCCAGATTGTAACACATTTCATATAAAGCTATAATTTGAAATAATCTGTTCAGGCGCAGTCGTGACTACAATGGATTACACGCTGTCGTTGTTACTTTAGCTCCATGCTAATGTGGTGGGAGGGTAGGTGACATGGATCGGTTATTCAACTTTTCCACAAAGTCAGCACTTTGAAATTTGCAGAATATCTTGTGAAGTCTGGTGGGAGGTGTAATAGGTCATATATAGTCTGAAAGTCTGGTTGCGTGGGAGATCTTTGGTCATGAATGACTAAATCCTTTATTCGCGGCCACTTTTCACCTTCTCAATTTTGTATATTTCAATCTCTCTCTCTCTCTCTCTCTCTCTCTCTCTCTCTCTCTCTCTCTCTCTCTCTCTCTCTCTCTCTCTGTCTCTCTCTCTCTCTCTCTCTCTCTCTCTCTCTCTCTCTCTCTCTCTCTCTCTCTCTTACGCAGAAGCCTTAAGAGAGGATCTGAATATGTTAGATGAATGGCCCGGAAAATGGCAAAGGCCTTTCAACTGTGGGAAATGTCAAGTTATGCACATTGGCTATAATAACCCACAGATTACTCACTAATGGGTAGTGAAGTAGAAAGTGTGGACCAGGAGGAAGATCTCTGCATTATATTTCCCGGTAGTAAGTTGGCCAGGACACCAGCCACCCGCTGAGATACTACCATCAGAGAGTTATGGGGTCTTTTGACTGGCCAGACTGTACTACATTGGATTCTTTTCTCTGGTTACGGTTCATTTTCCAATTGCCTACATACACACACAGAATAGTCTGGCGTATTCTTTACATATTTTCATCTGTCCTCATACATCTGACAACACAGATTACCAAACAATTCTTTACTCAAGGGGTTACCGCACTGTAATTGTTCAGTGGTCGCTTTCCTATTGATAAGGGTAGAAGAGACTCTTTAGCTATGGTAAGCAGCTCTTCTAGGAGGAGGACACTCCAAAAATCAAACCATTGTTCTCTGGTCTAGGGTAATGCCATAGCCTCTGTGCCATGGTCATCCACTGTCTTGAGTTAGAGTTCTCTTGCCTGAGGGTACACTCGAGCACACTATTCCATCTTATTTCTCTTCCTCTTGTTTTGTTAAAGTTTTTATAGTTTATATAGAAGATATTTATATTAATGTTACTCTTCTTAGAATATTTTATTTTCCTTTCCTCACTGGGCTATTTTCCCTGTTGCAGCCTCTGGGCTTATAGCATCTTTCTTTTCCAACTAGGGTTGTAGCTTAGCAAGTAATAAAAATAATAATAATAATCAATAATAAAGATTTAAAGTTCACCAAAAAGGTCGTAAAAGCTGAAAAGAAAGCGCAAAATCTAATTGGTTATATTAAGCGACCATTTTAATACAGAAGAAAAGACAGTGTACTTCATCTGTACACATCACTAGTAAGACGCCATCTAGAACACGGAGTCTATTCTGTGCTCCAAGTATTCGGAAGGATATAGATTGACTGGAAGCAGTGCAAGCTAGGGCCACCAAACTACTTCGAACACTAAGGCAATTTGTATATAGACGGAGGATGGAACATTTGAATTTATTTGATCTACAAACCTTACGACTAAGGGATTAGTTAATAGAGGCATTCAAAATTCTTAAAAGAATAACGAATTTAGTTTACGTCAATCTATTCACGCGGAACACAAGTCAGTCAGAGGTAACGGATGCAAACTGAAATTGAAAATATACAACACCACTCTATGTGGTAATTTCTTTGCATACAAAATAGCAAATACATGGAATAGACTTCTAGCAGATGTAGTAAACAGTAACACGATAAACGAGTTCAGGAATATATTAGAAAGATCATAAGAACTCTAAATGTTCAAACAAAACTAAAAAGTCTTCGAGACATTCAAAATCCCTGTAACCTTGTAACTTATATAGTCTTTCATATGTGTTAGCAATGATGGGTCGGGAAGGGAAATAAGATATACATATTTTCAGCAGATTTCTTATTTATAACAAACATTATAAAATATTGTATTTCCAGCCTCGATGATTATTGTGGCATGGCCAATCTGTAATATGAAATCAAATAGTCATGCTTATCTTTCATCATATTGAATGCACATCGAATAAAAGATTGCATGATAATATAGCGATAAGAGATTATTCATCAAACAATGCAAGCTGATCACGAGAGGTTGCCGTTTTCACAGTTAATCAATTGCCTGCACACTTGCATTTTAAATGTGTAACATATATTTAGGGTAAAGAGGGAGGTATTGATTTCCTCTTCATGTTTAAACTGTTGGAATATGAAATTAGGGGTCCGTTTTTTGGCCCTTTTTTTTAATATTTTTGCATTCTCCTTTTATTTACCTAACCACAAATGATTCCAATTCGTACTTCACAGCTTGTCCTTGAGGGCTCAATAAAATCCAAAGAATATCCAAAGTATTCTTTCAATATTGGTCATAATATAATTCTTCATTTACGGACTTAATAGTTTGTTATCACCAGTTTTCGAGTTACAGCCCAAATTTCTCTCGTGTGCTAAGGCACCGAGCGAAAGACGGACCCTGGCTCAATGATGAAGTAGGAAGCCTTTCATCTTTGGAAGGGTAACTGATCAGATATGACTTGTAATAACTATACTCAGCTTGAAGCTTTTGCTCAGGGAGTTTATGCTTCAATTGAAAAGGAATACAATTTAACCATAAAAGAAATCCTTTCTGGTACACTCCAAGAACATAAGTGGTGGGCTACCCTTAAAGCTGCACTCTTTGGTGTAGATGCAACAGTTCCTCCTTTACTTAACCAGTTGACTCTGTCACTCACTGTCCAAAGGAAAAGGCAACACTTTTGGCTGATGTGTTTGATAGTAAGCAGAGTATTGAGAAACTTGACTTTCCTTCTTTCTGTTCTCCTGAGGCTAAACTAACTAGTTTAGTTTTTTGATCTCGTGAAATTAAAGCTCTCGTGATGAAGCTTGATGCTCATGGAGATGTAGAACGAAATGGTATTTTTCCTTTGTTTTTTATAAAGACTGCATATTTGTTAATTCCGGAGTTATCTGTTATTTTGCGCAAGTTATCAAGAAGAGCTTCTTTTAGCACTTATAGGAGAAATGATAATGTTACTCCATTATATATATGTGTTTGTGGTAGCTCAATTCCCGCTGATTACCGCCTAATTTCCATAACTCCCATATTATCTAAAGTTTTTGAACGCCTTTTGGCAAAACGTCTTAGTAGGTTTGCTGAAGGTAATCATCTGTTCCCTAGAGGGCAATTTGGCTTTCGTAAAGGCCTTGGATCATGTGATATCCTTCTTACAATCTCCATTACTGTACAAAAATCCCTTGATTGTAGTGAGGACGTTCGTATGATTGGCCTTTGATCATGTTAATCATGTGTCCCTTGTTTTCAAACTCAAATATTTGGGAGTGGTTGGATCTTTTCTTAGCATCATTATTGAATTTTTCTTGCAAAGAGTTGTTGATGGGCACCATAGTGAGTATAGGAATGTGATCTCTGGTGTTTTTCAGGGTAGTGTGTTTGGCCCATTACTTTTCATACTATATAAACATGGAATGTGGTTTGGCCTAGAAAACAAGTTTGTTGCATATGGAGATGATGCTATTCTCTTAGCATCAATTTCACCTCCTGAATGTAGAACTGAGGCTGTTAAATCCGTTAATAGAGGTCTAGCTAAAATTAATACATGGTGCAAATTATAGGGCATGAAGTTAAATCCCTACAAAATTCAAGGTATGATTGTAAGTAGGTCGAGGACAAAGGCTCCTCAACATCCAGAGCTCAATATTGTTAATGTCTCTTTAACTCTGTATGACTTAAAATTTTAGGTTTGATTCACGAGAGCAAATTTACTTTTGAGAAACAAATTAAGTCTTCTTCTTCTTCAATTGCACAAGAAATTGGCTTATTGAGAAAGTCTTGTAAGATTTTCGGTGATCAATCTATTTTGAAAAAGTGCTTAATAGATTCATTCTGCCTTGTTTTGAGTATTGTTCTCCTGTCTGGTCTTTAGCTGCTGAATCTCATCTAAATTAAATTTTGGTGGATAGCATGTAGTTAATTCTAATATTCTCCATCATGAGGCACAATACTACATAGCATTCTAGAAGTTTTATTCCAGCTGTGACTAAGTTGAGGAATGATATTAGTCGGGTAGTAGACTCGGTAGAACTTCAAAAGTTCAAACTTGCAGCAAATGTTTTTGAGCTGAACAGGCTAACGTATGTCTCTTTTTATAGTTTACAGGTTTATATGAAAGATGTATTTTTATTGTTGTTAATGTTCTTTAAATGTTTTTTCTGTTGGAGCCCTTGGGCTTATAGCATCCTGCTTTTCGAATGATGGTTGTAGCTTGCTATTAATAATAATAATAATAATAATAATAATAATAATAATAATAATAATAATAATCTGTACATTGGCTTTCACAATGACATATTAGATGCGAATCCCTGCTTTTAACGCTTCTTTTGTCGATTAATTGAATATACATTCCGTAGAACACTGGATGTCCAACCAAATTCATTACCATAATTGAATTGGATATCGCTGCCGGGCTGCCATCAAAGGAACGTGCTTGCTAGATTGAGTGATTTGTTAAGATATATCTGGCGGTGCAATTGGAGTAGCTTTGTTTGCTATTCCAATGATGCATTGGCGATATAAATCTATAATGTTTCAAATAATGTTAAAATTATACAATGCAGTCTTTCATTTAGTTAAAAGTCGAATTGAAAATGAAATTGTGTCCTGAAAGAAAGCGGAGAGATGAGGAAATTCATGCGAATGAATCTTAGATCTTTATGGAAAGTAGGAAGGCTTTAGAAATGAGTTTCCATCCAAATAAAGGCATATGCTGTAGATATCCTTGCCTCCCCATGTAATTCCAAAATCAGTCCTACATTATCAAGCTAAACATAAAGATATTGTGTTAAGTGTTTATTTTAAAACAGTAGACTTTTTTTCAAACGTTGATTATGAAGAATTTCATTGATCTGACTGATAATTAATCGTTATCGATAGGTTGACATAATAAGAACTTTTTTTTATCATATTCCTTGAATGCCTCCTTTATGGTTTTGAATGGTCTATGTGTTGTTGGGCATAATTTGAGTAACAATCAAGGAAGAAAATGATAATTGTGATAATGATAGAAGCAATAATAAAGTAATACTAATAATAAAACTATTGGATACTTTAATTTTCATTCTACAGTTTTTTTCAATGTTCATATTTAATTTGGTGAGGTTTTTGATGAGATGTCGTATAATTGTTCAGTGTGTTTAACATTATTTTTATAGGCCCCTCTGTTGATAAATTTGGGATCAGTTAGATGAACCACACACATACGCACGCACAAATGTACAAAAAAAAAACCACGCGTACACACACACACACACACACACACATATATATATATATATATATATATATATATATATATATATATATATATATATATATATATATATATATGTGTGTGTGTGTGTGTGTGTGTGTCTGTTTGTATGAATATATACTGTATATTCGTGTGTACGTGTGTGATCCTCTATTTTCATCTTACACCTTTTCTTCTTACAGTGGGTGGCACCAGAAACTATTACCCTTTGATTTTGTGCCAATACTTCTGGGTTAGATTGCAAACTCCACCTTCTGCTCTTTAGCTTTTCAAGGACCCTTATGTGCAAACCGTTGTCCTTTTCTTGGTGGTCGCTCATTCAAGTACTGACCAAGTGACCATGCCTAATGCTGCTTTGACTCCGCTTATTGGACGGCCAGCGGTATATCGAAAGTGTCCACGAAACACCTTTTTCCTTCAAGTTTAGTAAAAAGTATTTTTTTTTTGGGGGGTGGGGCATGTAGTGGGGGAGGATGCTACTTTTAAGTCATTTTCTTAACCGAAACAGAAACTGGTATCCTTTCATTTGTACTACAGAAGTTAGGACATTCATATCAACGTATGATGTTCTCGGTTTTGATTCTAATCGAGTTTGAACACATGATGAACGTTCTGTTAAACCCCATCATGCCTCTGTTGATCTT